>NW_019525414.1:3385934-3512908 GCF_002814215.2 Seriola lalandi dorsalis | reverse complement strand
CCCCCCCCCCCCCCCCCCTCGTAGCACCAGAAGGCATTTGGCCCCCGCCCTCAGTCTTAGTTTTAGCCCTCTGTGCTAAACTAGCTGCATGCTCCCACAATAACAGTAGTGACGTCACTAGACATCATTGGACACACGCTGCCTTCAGGTTCTCCTCCCAAGATCTGATTTCTGAGCACTTTACGTCGTTTATCCGACTGGAACTGCCTATGACTGGAAAGAAACAGGACAGAAACAGAGTAGATATTTTTGGTCGAGAGTTATAGAGATCAGGAGAGATAGATTTTTTTCAGTAGAATGAAAAAGAGAAGCTTTAGAGAACAAAAGTAACTTCAACACTTTAAATGCCCTGAAAAACCGGGTTCTTAATAAATACAGAGTTTTTGGTTTGGGTTAATTGTCAGACTTTGTCAGGGATTTGTAATGGTTATGTCCTGGACTTATTTACATAATTGTCCCTGGTGTTTTCACAATCCACCCATTGGAAGAGTAAAAAGGATATTGAATTATATTTATCTAAATGTGAATGCTTTTTCATTGTACGCACCTGTCATGTACAAAATTCAGCAGCCATTTTAGTGTAATATGTGTCAGAGTAGGTAGACTTTTCTTCCCCAGTTGTGTCATGTCAGTGGAGCAAGCCTTTAAAACAGAAAATGTCAGAAAATGTCAGACATGTTGTCTAACCCGGATTTGTTTATAGACTGAGAAGGGAAATGGAACACAAGTCTTGTTTGATTGCTCATAAGCACCAGATTTTTATTTTATTTTATGGGTCTAATTGATTAATTTATCAGTATGCGTATTATATGTTCATGTGCTAGTGTTTTAAAATCTTGTAGTAGTGATATTTTGCTTGCTTGCAGCAGCAGTGTTCATTTGAAATCACATTGGGAACAAGAATTGGGGCAGACAAATCTAACTTCCCATTCAGTCAGATTAACATACAAAGGGAACCCAAGACAAAAATGAGCTGCTGAGCCCTGATTAGCCAACCATGTCTCCTTGTCTTTGTGTAAAAGTATGCTACAGTTTTCTTTGCTGTAGCACCACATAGCCACAGATTTGTGTGTGTGAGATGTGTGGTAATTAGACTGAAAATAATGAAGGTCTCTGAACTCACATTTTGACACTGGACACAGACTGATAGCAAAGCTGCTTTTATCATATCAGCTGTTTTAGTGTGCACATTTCCCTCAAAATTAACATTAGAGCCAGTAGCTTTTTAGTGTTCTGGTGCCCCAGGGCAGTTGCCAGGTTTGTCCAGTTTTCACAGTTTTGCTCCCATGCAGGAACTTTTACTTAAAATGCAATTGTGTTGAGAACCATTTGTTGGTTTGATATAACAAAAATCTCGAGTTCTGACTCTTTCATTAGAGCTTTGTGGGTTTAATCAGCATCTGACACATTCTAGTTGCCAGCTAAGTAAACATTTACGGTCGCCTTCTTTTGTGTTTATGTTGTGATTTGGTGGTTAGATATTGCATAAACACCTGTCATATGGGACGCAAGACTGCATGCCGAGAAAGGACCTCTATGTTTCAGTGCGTTTGGAACGTGTTTCAAAACGGTCCGACAGCGCTTGAACGCAGCAAGCTGCAAAACTGCGAGAGGAGCGGTGATTGAAGGGGAGAGTAGAGCGGCGGCGGCGACGACGGCCATCTTAGAGCTACCGTGGTAACCGACACTCATCTTCTGGATTTTATTTTTCTTGTTAGAGCAACACTCCACCTGACTGACGAGGGAAGAAGAAGGTTGTCTTTTACTTCGTCGCGGTTGAACTCGAAGTCGGGATGCGGTTCCGAGGGAATAAACGATTTGCATCCGCTGTCGGACTGGTCCTCGGACTATTATGTGCGGTGGAGGCAGCTAAAGGTAACTAAGCTGGGATTTATATCCCGTTGTGTTTTGTCTGTCTGTGCGTGTCAGACAGGTTTCTTCGTGGCTTGGAAACATTGCTGCTGAAAGTCAACGGTTGCTCGGAGCTTTCAGGTTGTTTCCAGACGTTGAAGGTTCAAACAAACGTTAAGCAGGCTGTGCGGTCCAGAGGGATGCGTGTTCAGTAACCTGTTCAGGGATGGTCAGCTCTGGAGCCGCAGCGGGGGGATGACGCGAAGTATCCCGCCGGCAGCAAGTGCATCCTACGATTAGTGTGTCCATTTTAACCTCACACAACCCCAAACCACACATTATATTCTTACTACCGTAATTGCCTATATGTAAGATGTTATTCTAATACCTGCTGTAGAGTAGAGACTTTGGAGATAAAATCAAGGCCACGAAACGACCCCCTTCTGTCATCTGCATTCAGTCTATTTTTAGGTGCTGGTCTCTTCTTGTCGCTTCTTAACTCGTTTTTTTAAGATGAAAATATTTTTCACCCTATGCAGAGTTTTTGAGATTTTGTTATTTTTATTTAACTTGCCTATGTTCGGTACTCTCTGTACTCATCTCAATTTTTAAATATACTTGAGTATATTTGAAATAAGGCGACTGATAATATGTTTATTTACGCCTTTTTTTTTTTTTAAAGATCCAGTGTTATTAAACCTCGCAGGTTTATTCTTCCATTAGTAGGCCTAATGCTTGGTTTGGCAACGTTGTGGTCGCACCAGGATGGAGCTTGGTTGGCTACGCATTGCAGATCCTCTTCACATGCTCCTGTTTTGTCGGTGGATTTAAAAATTCATGTGCTGTGATCACAGGCTGAAGTAAAAAGCCCTTCAGTAGGTCTGGACCTACTTAAGACCAGAGACTATATATAAGAACTGAAAGTGCAACTGGCTCTTCATTTACAATGTCATGGATGGACACTGAGGAGAAACATGTCTTTATTTGCTGCAGGGCGGTCCACCTCCCTCCTTACAGCAGCTCACTGATCAGACATGGACTCCCTCATTGCATGAATTTACACACTGTGTTTTAACGTTAAATTCAATCTACTGACTCCGCAGTGTGAGCTTCCTGTTTCAGGGTGTGTAAGGGCAGGTGCATATATTAGTCAGTTGCCATATCAGTATGTCTCCACCGCTGGAGACCAGTGTGTGTTGTTTTTCCTCTTAATGTTACACCCATTTTATGATCCATGAACAAAACAATGAATATGAAAGGGACACTGGGTCCCATAAAAGTCTGCACACAAGCTTCTAATACAGCCATATTTTTTCCTGTTGCTATGTCAAACAGCTGAGAATGCACAGCACCAGAGGACTACCATTTGTAAAGCAGTAATTTAATTTCTTTTTTCATCATTCAAAAGGAAAAGGCCTGTAGCAGATAGTCCTGGGTAGTGTGTGAATGTGGCTTTTTATGTCATAGCCAAGTGTGTGTTTGTGAAGTGCACCTGCTGACTTTCCTGCTCTTATCAGCAAAGCAAGGCTGTGAAATCACCATGAGGGCTTATCTTTTATTAACCAAAGGTCACTTGCTTATTTGAGCCACCTCCTGTCACCTGCAGTCCAGATTTGCCTGTTGTTGATTCTTCTTCAATAACAGCCACCTTGCAGTGCACGAGGAAGCAAATACTCCTCAGGTTTTTCCTGAATCCTCTGGTTAAGATGTCTGCAGATGATTAGATGTTATTACTACAGAAACAGATCGAGCATGAGGAAGGGATGTTGTGGTCCTCACCCATTTGCCTACACAAACATTGTCATCAGTGATGACATGGCTACAACAAGCCTTGAACAATCTGGTAAAAATAGAAGTTTGAGGTGTATCAACACATTACCTGCACTATATGATTCATTACACTGCCAGCAAGGAAATGTCAGTGCGTGTGAAACTGGGGCAAACATGGATCGTCCGTGGCAGGCCTGTTGAAGCTTCAACACATTTTAGGCTTTTAACTCTGGTGTTGCTGCCCACTGCTGTAAATGCTGTTTTTAATAGACACTTCTGGAGTTTCACATCATGGTGTTTGTCACTTGTTTTCAAAGTCTTGCCCCATGTGATCTGTTTCTTATTCTGTTACCATGAGCAGCTGCTGCGTGTCCCCATGTTCTAGACTCAAACATTAGGTCTGCCGAGACGCATGAGCCTCTCCTGTGCACACAGAGCCAGACAAAGGAGACGCTGGCTGATGGGAAGTTTCTTGGCTCATTCATCATGGAATTAAGTAATTCTAGTTGAACAAATTGGATGCCCTGCTTTGTGTGCTGCTGAGTTAACATATGCGCCCTCCTCACATGGCTGGGATAAAGTACGTGTTACAGATCAGGTGAAAGTGTTTCCTCCCAGGCCTCCTTCCTGCATTCATTGGCGATGCCTGCAATTGATCACTGAAAATTGCATGTCAGTTAATATATCAGATCAATATTTTTCTTTTTAGAACATAATTTACTGGCCTGTCATGCGGTGCACCCCAGAGGTTCCTCCTTTCATCTACATTAAATCATATTATTCTGTTTATATTCAGTTTATTTGATGTTTTTATAGCCTGAGTTAAGATATCCAGGAAAGTATTTACACATTTTCTTTATTCATACAAATGTTCTATATAATTTTCTTATGTCTTTACTGGGAAAAAATGGATTTCAATCATCATGAAGTTTCAAAATAGCATCAGGTGATATTTTTTGTAAACTAATTAATTAATTGACTAATAATTTCAGCCATAGTCTTCACCGGCTTTCACGCCCTTACAAGTGGTCATCAGCAACTTCACTTTAAAAACAATAGTGATATTGTCCTTCAAAAACCAATATTGGTTGAAACCTTTTTGCTGACTTAAGAAATTCATCCCAAATAGATCTATTGATTAAAGGATCCAAGAAACTAAAATATAGGATGACTGCCATCATTGACCTGGTCTACTCTGGGGAAATATATATGCTCACAGTTAGTTTTTTCTGTTGATTTAAGTCCATTATAAGCCTTCAGACTACCAACAATCTGTGTGACATATGTCATCCTGCTATGTCATGGCAAACAGAAACTATGTGGATGCACACAGCTGACAATGACTACATTGTTCTCCTCTCCCATGCAGCTCTAGTAACACTGGTGTATGCCATCATTCAGTCAGTTTACAGACTTGTTTTTACTCAGAAATTACATCATTAACTGTCAACAGGGGGATGGCTAATGGCCAACAATGTGATAACACTGGGAAAGAAGTGAATCAGTTAAGTTTCATGTTTCATTTTGAGCATGTCAGGTCTTTATCAGCTGGTAAAACACAAAATAAAATGTCAGCTGTTGTCAGTGCGTCACTGTAGGTGGTTTTGATTGATACAATCCATTTCATTTGATGTCAGTGAGATGCTCCTCGTATTTCACAGTGTCAAACTCCATCAGTCATTGAACACAAGCCTTTGCTGAAACTTCATCGTCCAAAAAATATGCCATTTTAATTCTGATTGGCTGACGGCAACCAAGAATACCCAAATCCTGCATGAGAATATTAGGGCTTTGTGTGAGGATGAATTTTAAAAAATTTCTAATTGGTCGCACTGACTGAGCCACTGAGTCATGAACATTTATTATGTTACTAAAGTACAAACTATTGGCAAACGTCATGAGATTTTGCAGGAATGTTGAGAGTTCAGTAGTTATGGCAGTCAGTGTCAAATAGGCCGTGCCAACAAGATATTGGTAGTCAATTATAGGAAAACAGAATGGAATAACAAAGAACAAATTAATACAATTTTATCAGCCTCTACATAATATGCAGTATATTTTTAGATGATTGGATGAAATTTGTGGGAGGAATGATTAAAAAGATTTTACCTAAAATTGTAAAATGGTGGAAAATATGTCAAGCACAAGGCACAAAATGGGTGAGACCAATACTCAGATTTGTCTGAATGCAGGGAAATTGGGGAAAGAATATGCCTCTACAGCTTTACACAGTCAAATCTAATTACTTGCTTGTGTGTGTCGTGGCCTAAATTTAAACCAGAATTTCACTAAAATCTGATTTGTATTTGTTGAGAGATCCTGCTAACAAACACACGATGTGGACTGAGGTAATGAAGGAACTTTTCATTGTTATTAAAGTGGGATTTAAAATTGATTACTGCTTCTGTGGAGTATAAGAACCATTATGAAACATTTTACCCGGTATTGCAAAGAAAAACAGTTTACTTGCCCCAGACAGAGGCCCTGTTCCTACAAGTTAGCTCTTATATTTTTCAGTATTTATTCAGAGATTCTGCAGAGGAACAAAGGGCTTTTAGACCCAGACTTCAGGGTTGGGATCTTGACTAAGCATGTCACAATGTGGTCACTGTTGAAGGATCGCGTCTCAGGCCCCTCAAGAATGTGTGTATGAGATAATCCTCAGAAAGTGCTAAATTGTTGAAGTATTTCAATTTGGTAATTTGCCACTTAGTGCTGGAAAGACAGGCCATGAGAATTCTGGACTTAATTTGGTCCGCTGGTGACTTCTCTCTCATTGGTGACTTCACAGGCTGAATGGAGTCAGTGAACTGTCAAGAATGGGTCATTCAGTTGTGAATATTAAATTGTGCCAGATGACTGGGAAGTTGTGTTGGCCACCAAGAAGGGGGTTTACATTCACATGAGCCCCTGGTCTTCATGCTTTACATTGCCAGTGCAGAGCAAAAAGTAATATTCAGACAATAAAACACCAACATGAAAAAGTAAATATCCACGTTTTTAATTAACTTATCTCATATTGTAGAATTATATGAATTAGTTAAAAAAAAAAAGGTAAATCTGTTAATTACATGATTTTACAAAAGCAGCATCTTATGAAGATAATATTGCAATAAACTATCCAAAGCTAATATTAAAAAAAAAAAAAAAAAAGTTTTTTCTTCATTATAATGTCAGTATTGAAATTGAATGCCTTACCTCTGAAAGTAATAGCCAATGGTGCAGTAACCTGTTGTTTTTTTCCTGAAAGAATAAGGTAATAAAAACTAGAGCATACAGGTTTTAATTCAGCCCATATCTGCAGCTTATGTGTTAACTCCTCCCTTGAGTCCCATTGCCTCCAGCAGAAAAAATGGCACTGCAGAGCTACTCACATTTGGGCGTGTTCACATTAAGATTCAGGCTCCATGGGAAACAGGTAACCAGAGAGCACATTACCTGCCGCAGGTCAGCTACACCCGAGTGCCTGTGCAGCACTCCAGCTGTTTTCACTCTCACTTCTTCAGTCTCACTGGCCCTTTTGTGTTGCTCGCACAGAGCGGTGATTGAGTTGCATTCAAGGCTCTGCAACTCCAACCTCCTCTACATGGCAGCACTACGGTCATCCAGGGTGTGTTCGTTCTGTCAGGCGGTTGTGATTGCGTAGAAGACAAACAAATGTTGTTGCCTGGCAGGGAAACTGAGAGGCTCTCCTGTGTGAGCAGGGTGTTTGGGGAGTGAGGGGCCCTTGAGGTCTGGGCTTCCTTTTAGCGTCTTCAAGGCTTCCTAGAACAGTCCCCAGTCTGTGATGGGGGTGGCTTGCGTAAACAAGTTCAGGAGCTTGTAAGGCAAGACAAACAGAGAAGTGTGCCCACTGTTTCAGACTATGAGCAGATTGTCCATTGGTTATTCCTGATCCATGAAATTCAGAGAGAGTCACCAGCATAATTTAAGTCTCAGATCTGCATGCATTAAATACCTTCACCTGCAGTTTCTGTTTGTCACTGCTGAAGTATTTCTGTCTAACTTCAACAAATCTTCAATCTGCCATCTAAACATGAATGCACCTTGCGGTTGTTGTTGAAAGCATACCTGTCTGCCAGGAAAACACTGTTTCTGGGAAGTACAGATTTGCCTACTGCTCTCATACTCTGAGGCAGTTTGTACAAGTGTTACATTTTACATATTCTTCTGTATTTATGGTTATCACATTTTAGGTGTTCAAATTTTCCTAACTCTTTTTTTTTGCCGTTTCCCTGGAAACCTCAAGGTCTGACTATCACCAGAGCTCACTCACTCCCTTCTCTTTTCTTCAGTGTACTGCTGCAGCTAATGGGACAAATATGAATAACAACTATGCCACAGAGAGGCTTTATTTAGTCTTGAACAATAATAAGACAGCCTGCACACTGTGCTTGTAGACCATGCTGCCACTTATGTTGCCTGTCCTTGGCATATTTGGCTGGTAAATTAATCAAACATTTTCACCAGAACAAAGCCTAGTTATTTTGTATTTTTAATCAGAATCCAACCACATTGACTCGTAGTGTAGTAAATTATTTGAAATATTTAAACAACAATTTATACCTGGCTTTTGCAGACATACAGTTCAGTGTGCTTGCAGTCACTATGGTAGTTTAGTAGTTGTTACGTTTTTTTTGCTATGTAATCTGAAATCTCTGAATAAATAAGGATTTCAGTCACTGGGTAATGGGTACGAAAGGATACTTGAATGATCATTGCGCAGAAGAGTTGAGTTTTGCTCAGTGGTGAACCAGCCTTATAATGCCGTGTAGTAGAGCTTCACATTTGCATATAATCAAAGAAGATGAAGGCTTGCAGGCCATCAAATGTAAAATATGAGCTAAATCGATGAAGCAGAAGCTTCACATCACATCACGGGCCTGACACTTGGCTGCAACATCATCATTACACAACAAGTCCACAGAAGTTCCCAGGCATTATCAGGCTTCATCCGATAATTACAGACTGTACAGACTGATCATCTGCTGCAGTGATGCTGCTACAACCTGGACAGCTGTGGTATGTTTCTCCGTTTCTCTCAGGGAGACCAGTAAGGATGGGAATCGAGAACCGATTCCAGCTGAGAACCGGTTCCATCTGGTTCGATCCATCGACATCATTTGCCTTTATGCTTAATGCTTCCCTTGTAGATGCCTTCCACTTAGTCCCGCTTGCCTTGCAAAACAATTTCGCGAGATGCAGTCAGTGCGAACGACAACAAAGGAGTTTAGGAAGTGTGGCTTAATTTCAAAACAAACATGAAACATCTGTAGACGCGGCAGGGCGTTAAATATCAGGAGTGCCATGTGTTTGACGCTCTACGCCGCCAGTCAACAAGTGCTTCCCAGTCTCAGCAGAGCGGCGAAGGCACGTCCAAGTGACGTGTCGGTCGCGAACATCTCCCGTCCAAGAGCCGTTTTTTTTTTTTCTTCTTTTTTTGTAAATTAATACGAGGCAGACCTAAAGAGGCAGACAGCACCCCCTCCTCGAGGGATTGAACAACTACAGAGCAGTTATCTATCTTGTTCAGTGTTCAGACTCATGTCATAAAATCTGCGTTGTTGACACTGAAAACCTGTATAAGCCTACTTTTTTCCACACAGAAAATCCACAGGAATCGATAAAGAATCGCATCGATAAGCAGAATCGATAATGGCATTGGTATCAATAAAATCTTACCAATTCCCATCCCTGGAGACCTGTAGCCTGTTAACACTCGGGTATCATCATGTTTGGTTTCTCCTGTAGCAGTTGCATGGGTTAGCTGGACATGTTGAAAGCTTTCGAGAAGTGTTGGGGAGGTAGAATGTTTTTATTCCCCCACATCACAGCAGTTGCATGGAGGGAGAGAGCGTGTACAGGTGTCCTATTCATTCTCAGGATTACCACAGCCTATTGTAGTCCAACTTTCTCGCAGGAAGCATTTCATCACAGTTAATAGGTCAAACTTTATAGGTTAGGCTCCAATAAAAGAGCTAGGCAACCATAAAGGGGCTTTGTCTTTGTGTTCAAGAGAATGGTCAATATGTTACCCTCGTTCTTTGGGAGTCATGAAAGAAGTCAGTCATGGCATCACACTATATGTGAATTCCCAAAGATTCCCTTAAAGTTTTATATGGTTGATTGTTGGTATTGTTGATGCACCATTGTTCCATTTGAAATCAAAACCTGCGATGCTATGCAAAGACCGTTTGAGCTTAAGCCTTTACTCTACAAGACCATTCATTGTCCTGTGGGTTAATCATTTGCAAGGGAAACACAAAAGTTGCAGTGGTATCTTAACGAACAACAAATGGCTTTATATCACAGAGCACTCGTCCACTTGTTAAAAATGGTGCCTGAAAAAATATAGCAGAAATAGTCCTACACACCTTAAAAACCAGGCACATGTCTCTGATTAATTCAAGTGGAAATAGCTGCTGTGTGTATTGTCTCACCATTAATATCGCAATGTTATTCATGCAATAATGACCTTGACTTCTTGATTACTCTTTTATAAAATGTCAAAAATGGTGAAAATGGCTGCTATAATTTCTCAGAACCCAAGTTGACTTGTCTGTACAGGTCTTGTTTTGACCGACCAGGGGTTCAGAAGCCTGAGGGACTGTTTATTGTTGTCTGAGAAAGAAGAGCATCAAATTTTCATATTTAGAGGCTCAAACCAGCAAATGATTGACACTTTTACATAAAAAGAAAGACCAAAAGATTATTTAGTTGTAGATTTCTGTGGTCGATCAACTAAACAATTGATTTGCTTCTGTAATTCAAATCCTGCATGATTTTTTTTCATACCATATCTAAACGATTAACGTACAATATACATAGACCTCTCCAAGCGAAATGAAAATACCAAAAATAAATCCACATACACTCTTGGGTACACCTAGCTAAATTGTATTGTATAATCCAATATCGCCACAAACTACATTCTCCAAAATTATAATAAAGATGAATCAACTCTATGATTAAACTGAATATTATAGCCTTTATGAAGGAAGTTATTGCAGGTTGTATTAACCTGATTAACCTGAGTATACTTACGTACATTTATCAACATATCGATTCTTACATATATATATATATATTTCTCTCTATACTTGACAGGTACAAACAAGGTGCCTATTCAAAAAAGAAAAAACGGAACAAAAGAAAGCAATGAAAAAACAGCAACAGGAAAATTCTATACGTGACGAAGTCTACATTGTTTAAGAACCAGTTAATTTGTCTTGAAATACCCTCTGTAGTTCAAAGAGTGGACAGTACAGGTGGCAGAGACAGAGCTGATCAGTGATGGCTTGGCACAGCACAGCTTGGCTCATACAGCCACACCACGTATTTTATCCTTGTCCACCTGTATCCTGAGGTCAGCTGTGTTTCAACCCCCCTCCCTCTCTCCAAACTGTTCCTGCTTCCCCCTCTGTGTATCATTTGAAACCTTAAAAGTGGATTCCAGATGTCGGCCGAACATCATTACTCATGTCTTCATGGTATCATAGTCATTGTTAGATGCACACAATCAAAACTTGGCAGTGATTTGTTTTTAGTCTTTGTCGCTTTGCTTGATGTCTTGCACATCACTTGACCTTGTCAGTGAATGAAATGGATGCATCTCATAATAAGATTAAATGTTATGGGCTTTATTTGCTGCATAAAAGAATTGCATACAAGGCACTGTGTTGTCTGGCTGTAAGACACATCATTCATTTCTCAAAGGCCTCTTCAGGGATTTTTAATTTGCCTGTGTCTGCCAGATTAGGGTTTAATTTGTTTGGCACTGGATACAGTATTTATAGTAGGGTTCATTTGCTGTTGTATTTTTAAACTCCCTTTTCTCCTTTTTTTTTTCTTTTAATCTTTAATGTCAGCAGAGGATGACAGTGCAGGGTTAATATCTATTATTTAGCAAGCGACCAATATCAGCCCAGTATATCTGTGTATTTATATCCTAACTCCCCATGTAATATTTATATTGAGGCCAGTGATTTTTGTGGCCAGAAATACAATTGAGGGTCACCCCACAATGCGTGCGTGCGTGTGTGTGTGTGTGTGTATGCATGCATACGTGTGTGTGTGCAATTATTTTCTTTTACTTTTCTACATCTTTTTGTTCACCTTTCTCCAATCTGTCTGCACCCAACCCCAAAAAGACTCATTAAATGAGATTAATGAGCCACCATCCTCACTGTTTACACCTAAAGGCATCCAGTAATGGCAGAGTGACTTAGAAGAGTCTCAGCTGTTTCTATTCTCTTTCAGTGGTTATATTTAATATACAGACATATTCAATGGTAGTTGTAACTGTAACAGAGGTGGATTCTTACATAATTATTTTTCTCATCCTACCATTACATTTAAAGTATGCTGAGAATGTAGTGTTTTCCAGACAATGAACTTGCATTTTTTACTTGGTTGGTAAAGTTTAGGCACATTGTTGTGATCCCCTTAGCTTAACATATCAGGATTGAGGACTATGATTTTTTTCCTGGGATTAAGCAATATGTGACACATCTGTTTCAGGCTTACGATTTAACTATATTATTATTAGAAGGTTATGTCAATTTACAGTTGATAAAACACACAAACACACCTGTTTCTCAAGCATCTTCTGCTGTATGTCAGAGGCGTCTCGGTCAGTTCAATGTTGATTATTCATTTGAATCACAGCTTCCTCTTGAATTGAGTCTGCAGGTTATAATTGGGGCAGTAGTGAGTATGTATTGCATTAGGTGAACTGGTTTCCTTATTTAGTTGAATTAAGAAAATGTCAGTCTTCCATGCGAAACATCCTCAGTGCTGCAGCAGCAGGTCCTTCTCAGACTGCATCATTTCAAAGCCCCTTTTTAATCCCATTCCATCCTAAATCCTAAAGCCGCCGCCCCCCCCGAAAGAAACAAACTAGTCCCTCCCTTACAATACAAAGTCTTTTGTTGTATAAATGTAGAAGTCATCTTATAGGTAGTACATATAGAATATAATCAATCATCCATTTTCCAGGAATAATGGTGTCTGCATTTGTGCAAGTCATGTTTTTTGTTGCTCTGTGTCAAATGTTTTCTGCCAAAAAAACAAGTCACAGAACAACAAATGTTCTTCCCATTCACTGCGGGCTTGCAGGGGGATGATGAAGCTATCTTGTCAAAAGGGCCTTGTTGGCAATTTCACACAATGTACGTGAGAATTTCACGCTTTAACTAAAGTCGTGCTTTAGATTTCTTTTCATGGGAGGTGTGTGTGAGTGAAAAGGGATTTGATTTAAATGCTGATGCACAGCAGTAGTGCAGTTTGCTTTTGAATGTGTCAAAGGCCTCCCACATCTGCATCTTATGCCCTCATACTTAGACTTGACCTGAGTCACATTTTTCTGCTCCACAGTTAAATCTGTGAGCATAGCTGTGTTACCTTTTGTTTCAGCTGATATGTGTGAATCTCAGACCACTGTTTGAAATCGGTCTACTACCAAAATAACACATTTAGTGTTATTGGTGTCATCATACTTTTCGTTAGTGTGCTTTTTTTTTTTTTTTTTTTTTTTTTTTTTTTTTTTTTTTTTTTGTTAAAGTGGATGAAATGCACTCTTCAAAGTTAAGTTTTCAGATTTCTTTTTAAAACTTGTCTATTGGTCAAAAGTGGTGGACATGCTATATTTTGGGAAATGACATTAGAATAGCCAAAAAGGGCACAAGCAGACAGCCGTCTTTGTTAATTGAGCTGTTTGTATTGGTCAGGATTGGACTAAAATGTTTTTGCATTAACCTCCAGGAGCTTTAAAAAGGCTGCTTGATGTTGTACCATTCAGTGCTGGTCTTGGTACAGAGCTTAGAGCCTTCAACGACTCATGGACAAATGTGAAGCCCACATGTGACCTGGCTAACAATAACTGTGACTCTGTGGAGGCTAAAGCAGATTATTGTAGTAGTCTGGCCTGGCAATCTGTCTAAAGACATCCACTTCACTTCAGGTCACGAGATGCTCAGCAAAGAAGATTTATTGGGCTTGATCAATTCCAAATTTCTGGCATACACAGCAACTCGCTCCCATTAAGCTCTGCATGTGGAGGACAAGCTTTAACTACAGATGTAAAGTCATATGAAATCTATATTCAGTCTATAAGTGAAAAGGTCTTTATTTTTGCAAAGCCCCCTCTTAAAACAAAGTTTGAGTCAATATTGCTGTCATGTTCTTTTGTAGTGCTGAATGATTTTTACAACATCAACTTGATTTGCACATACTGTACTCTATCCATACAGTATATGTGTCATTGCTAATTTACCATAACAACACACCTTTTTGGTGATTTAAGGCCCCAACCAAAAATCACAAAGTCCCTGGTTCGTGTCTGGCTGGGAACCTTTGTTGCACCTGCCATCTCTCTACTGTCAAATCTATAAGAAAGGCATGAAAATGCTCCAAAAGTATTTAATGTAACCAGAGGAGTACTCAGAGAAAACAGACCTCTGCCAAGGCCAATGTCAAACAACATACACCAGACTTCAAAGAAAAAAAATCTTATTCATAATAAATTATCATGACTTGCTTCTGGTTCTTCCCTGGTCCATGCCCCATCACTTCACCAAGTTTGGTGCAAATTGGTTCAGTGCTTTTGGCGTAATCCTGCTGAAAAATAAACAGACATGGGTGAAAACATAGGTAATAATGTACTAATTTAGTGCTAAGACAAGCAAATATATTTCAGCCATGTTTGATGTTGTTATGACTTTGTGCATTGACAAATTTTAAAAGCATGTCAACTTCAGTCTGAAGAAACTTTTCTCGAAGCAAAAAAATGGTTTCATGGGTAATTCTCATTCGTTGTGATGCCCCAAATCAAACCAATCCTGTGCAAGTAGCTTTTAATTAATGTCATTGATCGTGTAATCACTGAGAATTACACTAAATTATGTAATGACACACAACGCAACTCATTTGCTTCGCTGAAATTGGATTTAGCAGATTGGCGTTTAATGCTGTCTGAAAACCTCGCCATCATTGATTTATACTTTTGTAGATTTTCTTTATATCTGGTTACTGTTTGATGCTCATGATACAACTGTAGAACACATTGTATTACTGAACATCAGGCATCTTCCTATTAGTCAGATGATGTATGTGTGATGTTGAGCCTTTTTACAGCATGTCACAACTGTGGATTTAATTTCACTATGCAAAATATATTAAGAATTAATTGTAAAGATGGAGGATAAATAGTTTTACTGATATTAACTCTGGATGTGCTGTGTAAGTACGTTTTTTTTGGGTCAGCTGATAAAAAGTATTTAATGGTAAGCATATTACTTTAATTTCCAGACTTAAAAAATGCACAAAATTGCAGGTCACATACACACTTGTGGAAGTGTTTCAAGCCCACAGGTTCCAAAAGTGTTTATGTTTGGCAGCCTCAGCAGATACTTGAATGGCACCAGCATTTTGCAACAGAGACACAGTAATTAGTCCACTGTTTATTGAAATAATGTTGCCTGTTGAGATGAACGTTGTGCTCAGAATATGTCATTGTGCACCATTAATTGGATAAACGTGGGCTGGAGGATGTGCTTCAGTGTGTAATGAAATGAGTAATGAAAAATGTCCAAAAAATCTGTCTCGTTTAATTTTAACTGTAGTTTCTATGTCAGACAATGGAATGAGAGTTCACCACATTAAATAATAATTACATAGTGCTACTGATGATAAATGAAAGCAAGTACATATTACAGTGACTGCCTGGTTGCCATTACTGATGAACTCAGTGCCCTGTCTGACAAAACTAAAATTGGACAATGATTACAGTTTTAATTTTTGTATCATATAAACCATGTCAGTATCTTTGTGTATTTACTCAAGTGCTCTGTGTAAGTTCCTACTGAAATACATGTAGCATAAGTTGGTTTTGCTCATGAGTGCTTTTGGTCAGATGATCAGAGAAAATGGGCTCCATCATTCCAAACCAACAAGTCTTTTATTTACGAAGCTCCACAGTGCAACCTCGTCCTGCAGTGGCATAAATAAGAGGAGGAAATGCTCATTAGGTGCTTAATTGATGTTTAACTAATTAGCTAAAAGTCATATATTTGTTTCTGACTGATTCACACAGAGTTCCAACATTCATCAAGACTTTAGCGACCACTTACTCTTACGACTTTATTGCTTTTATAAATCTCATCTCTCAGAACCTCAGCTTCATAGAAAAAGCCCACTAACAGCTTTTAATTCCTGCTGCCCGAGGTCAATTCATGTGTGCTTTGATTCTTCTCATTACTTATGTGTAGGGTTCATATCAAGAAATATTCCTCCACAAATCCAAAAGAAAGCTCCCATATAACCATTGGCCAATTATGATGCGTGAAGACATTATTGTTAACCCCCGATTGGATTATTATATAACGAGAACAGTTTGCCACATTACATTTGGGCCACATGCTTATTGCGCTGTGGTCGATGATTTCCCGCTGGAGATCGTTTAGGCTTAGGCAGCGGTTTATAGTTAGCATGGATTAGCTTGAATTCAAGACCTGGCTACATTGAATTTATCAGACTGTTTCCAGTGAAATTGGCCTTCTGAATAAGGACAGTGGGGTTGAGGCACAAAATATTGCCTATTTCCCTTCAAAAACAGTGATAACATTTCAAAGACTTGACTCAGTCAGTGTGATCAAACAGTAAAAAAATGTAGCGCTGCTTTTAAATAGGTCTTGCACAAAAAAAAACACGTAATGGTTGCAGTCTGCAGCCCTAATTGAAGTGAAATAAAACATCATTCCCAAATACAGGCAAAGAAATGTATAAATTATTTGGACATACTTGGTTTTTGTGTTACTGTCTTGTCCTCAGGATATGTGCTATCTGGTTACCTCTCCCTCAGTGTCTGTCCCTCACACTGTGCTGTCAGCCAGAGTTAGCATCACCTTTGCAGATCAGTAGCACAGGAATGCCATCCTTTCCTCTCGCTCTGGAGTGAGCACATATTGGCTGTAAGAGAGCTGCATCTCCCCTGCGTCAATGCTGTTTTCTAAGCCAGCCCAAATATGTCACTCACTGCAGCTTTTTCTGCAGCCGCCAGCTACAACCGAGTGCTGTCTGCAGCTGGGACGCCTCCCAGGCCGGCTAGCACACAAAGCTGTAAACGGCCCAACTCTTGCACCACAAACCATCCTGAAAGTCATAGCCAGGGCCTTTATCATCCCCGTGATACCGCTGTCAGAACTCATTAACTGATATGGATTCTGGCTCCTGTTAAATGAATGCAGCATTTTCAAAAATCATCTTGAGAGAATTTGTTTTCATTTTGGATAACCTGAACAATATGATATCAGAACATTGAGATTTATAATGGAGAATGATGTACAGTGTAGTACAGGCTTTTCAGCAGATTTAGCTCCCTCTAACCCTGGACATTCTTGGTCATCCATGGTTCATAGATGCAAGTGATGCTTTTACAGCATTTAGGGTTCCTTCATTTTGTGTGGCGCCTCTAAAAGTGATATTAAAAGCATCCAAATCCTCATTAAAAATTTATTTAAGCTGCATTGGGAGGAAAGATAAAAGCCAAACTAGCAATTTGAGAAAACACAGATGAAATCTGATTATTAAAAGCACAGGAAAAAAAGATATAAATTGCTAATTAGCGCTAGTGAGAGAAAAACAAGACAGGACAGAACTGTCTCAGGACAGAAATGATTAGTATTGACTATATTTATATATATATATTTTTTCTCTATAGTAGAGACTCACCCTTTCTCTCTCTGTGTCTCACAGTCAATAAGCACAAACCATGGATTGAGACGACGTACCACGGGATTGTAACGGAAAACGATGACAAAGTACTTCTGGACCCCCCTCTAATTGCACTGGACAAGGATGCTCCTCTACGCTATGCAGGTGAGAGAGGAAGTTTAACGCTGCTGCTGCCGTTCCTTTAGTACCTCAGCTTCACTTAACTCACAATTACTCTTCTCTCCTTTCACACTAAATAAAGAGAAAACACCCTAATTCCTCTGTACCATTAAAGCTTTGAGATCATGTAACATGTGATGCATAGAGAAAATCTGCTCATGTATGAATAATGTGAGTTTCACAGACATTTCGAGGTCATTGATGTGTACATTTAAAGACATGCAAGCTGTTTGCTGGTGGATTATTTATAAACTGAACTAATTATTCTTGAAAAAGCTTTTCTTAACATGGAATACAACTGTATATCTAGTCTCAGCATAATGCTTTCAAATCATGAGTATGTTGATAGGTCCCTCTTCAGGGTGTTTTATTATCTATAACTCTCATTATTTCTGTGATATAGGTTATATTTGACATTATATGTGTTATTAAATCATCACTGGCTCAGTAGTGCAGGAGGAAATCACTTTGCTCAATATTGAATACATTATTTTGTAGCTGACATGTGTGACTCGATGGCATTCTGCACATTTCATTCTTTATGACAGGCCCGTCACACTGACATACAGCTGGCTTCCATATCCACCAGACTGGCCCTTTTGATATTTAGATCAAAATACTCTTTCATGTTCTTTTGCTCTCAGTGGAGAGGCACAATTAGTGTGCTTATGTACCAAGGCAGTATTAGCTCTGGGGCTTTCTAATCACATCAGGATTGACTTTGGCCAGGATTCAAAGCACCACAGAATTGGAAATGATTTCCCTCCATTTCATGTCACACAAGTAGTGTGATCTGTTGTCTGCAACTCTCTTCACACTCACTCCACTTGATATGACCATTTTTATCTCAGATTACTTCTCCTGATTTAGCAAATGAGGCTTTAAACATCCACGTGCCTGTGAGAGGGGATGCCAAATGTAATATTCTTCACAAAGTTGTGCAAAATGTGGTAGTTCAGCCTGAGCAGCACACAGTCTTTTAAGCTGGACAACTTCAGCAAGAGGCCCATCGTTTCTGAAGGGCGGGGACTTCAATAAGATCCCCATTCTCTGCATGATGTTTGTGTCCTTTCATAGTAAATTAGCGTTGAATGCAGAGCTTGGTTCTCCCTCTTCTTTCAATGGGGGCTCCCTTTTTGATGAGCGAATGGACTATGTGTCCCTGTGAATTAGCTCTCAGGAGACAGAGCAAGCAATCTGGCCTCACGTGGCAGCAGGGGTGACCAGTCCTGCCGTGCCAGCCTCCTTCTAGTTGGTCCATCTGTGCTAACAAGCAGGGTTCACTGTAAAGCTGACCCGCAGGCCGTCCAAAAGCCCAATCATGAGCTCTTAAGTCAGATCAGTGTGAGTAGGTGAATGCTTAGCATAAACTAGGAGCCACTGTATTTGCCTGTGAATATAAGGGTGATATACTGTGAGAGTGGCTTTAAGTGTGTCTTTCTGTGTGTTTTGTGCATGTGAGTTCAGTCAGGGTAATTGGAGCTAAAATTGTTGAAACCAAAAGCGCTTGCAAACTTGAAAATGAGCTCAGTGTTCATAGATGACTGTGCTCTAAACCAAGAGACGAGCACAAAGCAGAAGGATTTGCACAGCAGATCTGGGTTATTTGATTCATAGATGAATAATAGACCAGGTGAGAGAAAGAGATACCCTTGTTCCTGGAACACAGGTCCTGCAAATGGCATAAGATGCCACTGAATATGCAGCATTGGCTGTGAATATTCTGCAGGTCCACTACAGGTCAAGACTGTAAAATCAATATGTACGACTCGATCTGAGGCTACGTCCACACTACTGTGTTATCATTTGAAAAGGATCGCTGTCCAGACGAGCTCCGTATCAGAAACGATCTCCCTCCAGACTACCACACCTGAAAACACATACATACCTTAGCAATCACGTACATGGTTGACAGAGTGAACAGGAAGTAGATTGTTGATTAGTTGCAAAAAATACTAAGAATGAGGAACAGCAAAGGCAGCTGCAGTGTTAAAATGCAGAATTTAACAAGGTCAGTAACACTTGTATTTCATTATCATGTAGAATTCATCACTGTTGGTCGAGGCTGATGAGACCCAATCACGGAGTGACTGTGGGTGTCTACGTCATGGTTTCCAAGAGGCGAAAACAAAGCAAAAGAGATGCGTTTTTAAACGGAAATGTAGTGGTAGTGTGGACATAGCCTGAGCTGAGACGCCTGTGTGACCAGTGAAAAGCTGAGGAATTCCTAAAGCCCTGGTGTGAGCTGGTCATTAGAGCTGGTCATAGTGAACTCGGAGGCCCACAACACCCACAGCATGACTGGCCCTCGAGAGCAGCCCCTAATGTGAAATCCATTTCTAATTGTTTAGTAGGTGAAAACAAAATGACCAGGTCCGTCCCACTGGAGGCCCTGACAGGGCTTTAAAACAAACAGCCAAGCAGAAAAGGATTTCATTCACCATTTTATTCACTTGTGCTCCCAAGATTTCTTTTTCTCATCTTGAAGTATGTATTTTAAATTCTTATCAAACAGATTTTATCCACATATCAAGTAGTTTCCAGAAAGCAGAAGTGTGATATTTTCAGATGTAAGATGAACTTGTTAAAGGTATTAAAAAGTGAAATTTCTATTTGTTGTAATTGGATGTTCTTTGACTTTTTCACTAGTCATTTCCTCTAAAAGGATTTGGTTAATAAAACTTCAAAGACTCTGAGACAGCCATCTTTTCATACATGTTTTAATCCTTCCTTTCTTTCAAATGGCAGAAGGTGAAAGGTTCTGTAAGCTTATAGCAAGAGTATGTTTCCTTCCTGTCCTCCCTGTGTTTTCTCTGATCTTCTAACTCTTCTTTTAACTGATCTGGATTTATCTTCTCTCCCTTCCTTGTAGAGAGTTTTGAGGTGACCCTCACTGAAGAAGGTGATCTTGGGCTCTTTCTTCTGCCTTGTGCTTAGTTGTTACTATTAACCCACTAACGCAAAAAACAGCATCCACACGTTTACACAGAAACTCCCGCCATGCTCTGTAATCTCCCCATTTGGTTTTCTCAACTTTACGTTTTTCTCACCCTGAATATTTTTGGAGTTCCAACAGCTGGATGAAAAGTGTGATGTGGGGCTGACTGTACTTAGAAATATCTGTGCATGAGACATCCATTGCAGTTTGCAGACCCTAACAGTTTTTCAGCTGTCACCAGGAAACAGAAAGCTGCTTAAAACAGGAGCTCTCAGTCACTTTGTCGCCATTTTGTCCATCCAATCCTTTCAGTTAAAGACGATGGAAGGAAAATCCAAATTTAAGATAATTTCATAAAAATGTAAAATCTAAAAGGACGCATAAGACGATTGCATAACCACTCAACAATCTTGGCAATTGGAGCAGAAATTGAAATTATTAGTTCTGAAACTGTGAACTTCTTAAAGGCACCAACCATGTTCGTTGTGCCTCTCTGTGACCCATCGGATCTGTGCAGGTAGAGTGACTCCTGTGGATTTTTCTGACATTTAAATCTTCAAATGAAAGCTGCTGAGATTGTTAACTAATGCAAACTCTCTCTGCTGCAAAGTTTCTGTTGTTGCATCTTTGCCTCAGTGGATCTCTTGAGTTAATTCTCCACCACTAATCTCTACCATTAGCATGGCTGCAGTTGTCATTTGATGTGGATGTCAAGCAAGTTGATATTTCTAACCCCAGTTCTCATCCAGTACTTTTTGTTTGAATACTGTTATTGTACCAGTTTAGTTTTCTATGATTTTATGATTTTATTTGGATTCATTTTGCAGTAGCTTTGGGTGAGAGGCAAAATTACACAGGAAGACTTCCTTTAATTATGAAAAAAAAAATATACATATCATATTTTAGGTGTTGTGTGAGATTTTTTTTTCTTTCACAGACCTTTTGGGGTTTTGCTGTATTGATGCTGGATCCCGTTATCACAGTGCTCTCTATTGCAAAGAATTTAAATTTTGCTTTTATTTCTTTTATTTGATAATTTTTTTCTCTCGTAAGATAAGTTGTATTATTCATTACAGAGATAAATGATCTTCACTTCAGATATTGTTCTCTGTGTACTTATGTTTTGGTCTTGGTTTCATGACTTTGATTTATAGTATCTTAAGTACTCCTGTGAAATGCCTGTCCACATCTTTTCGGTTTCTGCCTGCATGACTGGATGCAATGTTTTCAAGTGGCTTGGAAAAGACACTCGTCTACTGATATTAAATGTCCCACACCCTCTCCCAACCCCCCTCCCCCAAACTACTCACCCATATGACAGTGCTTTTGGGCTTCCTCCACAGACACCACCCACCCCAATCTACAACTCCCTGGCTCCCAAAAACTGTGGCTGATCTTTTTTTTTTCTTTCTTTTGCGTGAATTCATGGTTTCTTTGCTTGTACATAATTGTTCCTTTTGAACAATAAAGTTTCACACCTGTCCTCAGTTATTCTGAGCAAACTCTCTATTGACTCTTGACGTGTTCAGGTGAGATTTGCGGCTTCAGGATCCATGGGCAGAATGTCCCCTTCGAGGCAGTGGTCCTGGACAAGTCCACTGGCGAGGGGGTCATCCGGGCCAAGGACAAGCTGGACTGTGAGTTACAGAAGGAGCACACCTTCAACATCCAAGCTTATGACTGTGGCGAGGGTCCTGATGGCGCCAACATGAAGAAATCCCACAAGTGAGTCAACCTCTGTTCCCATACTGTCCTGGGTTCGAACCCCGGGCCTGGGGCCTTTCAATGTGGAGTTTGCATGGTGTCCCTGTGTCTGCGTGTGTTCTCTCCGGGTACTTCGGCTTCCTCCAGCAGTCCAAAGACATGCACATTAGGTTATTTGGCGACTCTAAGGTGCCCATAGGTGTGAATGTGAGTGTGAGTGGTTGTGCGTCTCTGTATGTCGGCCCTGTGATAGACCTGTGTGTACCCCGCCCTTGCCCAATGTCAGCTGGGATCGGCTCCAGCCCCCCGCTGCGACCCTATAAGGATAAGCAGTATAGATAATGGATGTTTTAATAAACTTGCATAAATAAATGAAATAAATATCATTAATGCATATCTTCATCTATCCAGAGGATTTACATATGCGATAAAAAGTGCCATATATGGCAACATGACTATTGATATCGGGACATATATTGTCACATATTACATTTGTGTATGAGTTGCTCATTTATTAAAAAACAAAAACTGAAATATCACATTGACATAAGTATTCAGACACTTTGCTTGTCAGTTGATATTTAGCTCAGGTTCGTCCCATTTCTGTTGATCATCTTTGAGATCTTTCTTCACCTTGGTTTGGGTCCACCTGTTGTAAAGTCATTGATTTGACATCATTTGGAAAGGGACACTCCTGTCTGTATAAGGTCTCACAGATGATAATGCATATCAGAGCAATAACCAAGCCACAAGGTGAAGGAACTGCCTGCAGAGCTCAGAGACAGGTTTGTGTCGAGGCACAGGTCTGGAGAAGGCCGCAAAAAACATTTTTGCTGCACTGAAGGTTCCAAAGAGCACAGTGGCCTCCATAAAGAAGTTTGGAACAACCAGGACTCTACCTGGAGCTGGGAGAAAGTTTGAGAATGACAGGTTTTTTTTCCAAAATTTCTTTTCCAAATGATGTCCAGTCAATGACATTACCACAGGTGGACTCCAAACAAAGTGTAGAAACATCTCAAAGATGGTCAAGAGAAATGGGAGGCACCTGAGCTAAACTTCAAGTGCCATAGCAAAGTGTCTGAACACTTATGTCAATATGATATTTCCGTTTTTTATTCTGTGTTGAGTGTAGATTGATCAGGGAAATTTCAAATGTTTTTAATGTTAGCATACGATATGAAAAAATTTGGGTCTGAATACTAAGTCCCTGTACCTGATCTGAACCCTGAGTTTCCCTCTGTCTTAACCAGATTCTTTTAGTTCACTGTGGTTAAAACAATCTTTAAAAAGTCTTGCTTCAATGCAAATGACAATGGAATAGATATTGATTGGAAACATAAAACAAAAACTTGCGTTCTCAATAATTCAAGGAACCTTCATACCTAATTCATTTGGTACGGTTCATATGAAATCTGGTGCATTTGCCTGTTTGGTTTGTGATGTGAAACCAAATTGTGTGAATGTATGTAGATGTGCGATGTGATTTATTTATTTTTTTACTATAAACTCAGGCTTGATTACTATTAAATTGATGTGCTGATTGTGGGAACTGTTCAGAGCAAACCGTATAATTATCCAAAATCAATTGGTAACCATGGTAACATGAATGAAAGGAGCTAGTTTTGTTTATTATCTTTTTGGAAATTCCCTTTGTGTCTGTTGCTAATGTCAGATAAATACATCAACAACAAAAGACATTGCAATTAAAGGCCGACATCAAACAGCTATTCCCCTTGATGTCACAGTACGACGCGCTCCTTTTTCATCCTGTTTCTACGTGTCTATCATTATTTATGACATATAAGGTCCAGTTGTGGTCTGCACTATGAATGCTTGAAATCAATTATTTCTTTGTGAGCAGCATGACTTGAAATCAGATCAGTAAGTTTCCCGTCAGTCCATATGATTTTACTCTTACGTTGAACATGAAATGGACCAACTGAAACAGTCTACAGGTATGAAAGCCACTGTACTCATCCATTCAACAGGGATCATCATAGAAACCATCTTGTTAATCGATTTTTTTCCCCCACTGTATCATCTCTAAATCATCATGGAGTGTGACAATAGAATATTTTGCTTTGGTTGTATGTCTTTGAACGTCCCCAGTTGACTGTGTCCTAACTTGAATTTGTCCCTCTCAGGGCCACTGTCCACATCCAAGTGAACGACATCAACGAGTATTCACCAGTGTTCAAGGAGAAGTCCTACAAAGCCACCGTCATCGAGGGAAAGAAGTACGACAGCATCCTGAAGGTTGAGGCCGTGGACGCCGACTGCTCGTTCCAGTTTAGCCAAATCTGCAACTATGAGATCGTCACCCCTGATGTGCCCTTCACCATCGACAAAGATGGTAAGGACGTTCACGCAGCAGCCTTGTTGGAAAAAGCTGCAGCGCATGTCTTTAAGAACCATGATTTTATTGACACACATCAGATTGTCTATTGATCTGTGTAAACAATGGTGCCACCAGACTGTCATTTAAAATTCACTGCAGCTTGTTGGCTTGTGAGACAGCGACAGTCTCCTTCAAATGTCACCCAGGTTTGACAGTCAACAAAATTAAAGATCCAGTGAAGAAAGACATCAGATATCCAGGCTGAGCTGATATGACGCTGGCTCTAACAAAAAGGAAATAGGAGCAGGTGATAATGTGAGGAGAACAATCAGTGTGAAGATACATAATGTTGGTGACAGTGTTCAACTGTGACAGATAATAAGTGTTTGAGGTGGAAATTAAAAAAAAAAAAACCTGAGACGGTATCTAAACTTAGTGAAGCAGATTCTGCAGATAATTTTCTTTTAATAACTTGAATACTAATCAGATTCTGTAAACGCGTTCGCTTGGTAATGAACTCTCAGTATGGCATGTCAATGAAAAAGATGCAAGTCAAAATATTATGCTTTTAGTTCAGTGATGGTGAATCACTTTTGGGCTTTTTGTGTGAAGATTTCTATTTGGCTGTTTCATGTAAAATACAGTCTGTTTTGGTTTTTCTACCAGTTGTCTGAATCGTTTTTGTTTCACTAAAGTTTCTTGCACATCTGCAGCTTTGAAGTAACACAACGAGCGGCCCAGTTAAACTCTCCTTTTGTTCCTGCCTCGCTCAGGCTTCATCAAGAACACAGAGAAACTGAGCTATGGCAAAGAACGCATGTATAAGCTGACTGTGACCGCCTACGACTGTGGAAAGAACCGTGCCTCTGAGGACGTGCTGGTCAAGATCAGCGTTAAACCCACCTGCAAACCCAGCTGGCAAGGTATCAAAGCCCTCCTCCACTCACTGTAGCTCCCCGACCATCACTGGTGAGGTGTGTCTCTGTTTTGAACAAAAGAAATCCACCGATGCAGCGTCCACACAGGCTGCCATTGTCACAAAGGTTATTTAACTCCTTTAAGCCAGAGGGCCTTTTCTATGGTTTGAAAGACCTGAAGTACTTCTTAATGAGTAATTACCATTAACAGCCCCTGTATTGACTGCTCATCTGTTGTCTGTGCTGAAGGACATCTTTTCACTCTCTCCCCTCTCTCTTCCTCCTTCAGGCTTCAGTAAGAGGATTGAATACGAGCCTGGCACAGGTAGCCTGGCCCTTTTCCCCAGCATGCACTTGGAGACCTGTGATGAGCCAATCACCTCCATCCGAGCCAGTATTGAATTGGAGACCAACCATATTGGGAAGGGCTGTGATCGTGATACTTACTCTGAGAAGTCGCTGCACAAGCTTTGCGGTAAGGAACTGCTCCACTGGACATAGTTATTGTCAGCAGTAGAATCAGAATTCTTCTAAGTCCTGTCTGCTCTGTCTTCTTGGATTTTATTTCTTTTAGGAGCCAGTTCCGGCACTGTGGAGCTCCTTCCTGCACCCAGCAGCTCCGCCAACTGGACGGTCGGGCTGCCCACTGACAACGGACACGACAGTGACCAGGTGTTTGAGTTCAATGGCACCCAGGCCATCAAGGTCCCTGACGGCATGGTGAGCACCAGCCTGAAGGAGCCCTTCACCATCTCTGTCTGGATGAGACATGGCCCTGGGGCCCATGAGAAGGAGACCATCCTCTGCAACTCTGACAAAACAGGTAACATTTAAGCAACAACTGGACTGTGTCAGAGGTCCAGTTTGACTTTGTTTGATTGTTGTCTAAGTCTAGTTTAGTTTACAGGTAGTCAACTGTAACTAACTAACTCCATTCTAATACTAAGACTATTGCAAATAAAGTTTGTTTACATCAGTAATATTTGTAAAGACTACTAAATAAAAGGGATGGACAGTTCACGTCTTTGTGAATCTACATTTTGCTTGAACAGTCAGACTTCCGAAAAAATACATAAAACACCTACCATGCAAGTATTGTATGGGCCAAACAGGCACTCTATTATCTGAAGATTTCAGCAGTATGCATTGTATGCATACTAAAGTATGCACTTTAGTACAATCACGCTAATGTGCACACATCGTGCACACACACATTAAGATTATCTCATCCCAATAAATGACGTTCACACAAAAACAGGACTTTACATTAGCGTGATTGTACTGAAGTAAACGTTGCCTCCCATTGTAAGAGCCTCAGTTTCACAATTGGTGAAATTGCGCTTCTTTCTGGTCTTTCTTTCTGTGCCATGTCTGATCACTGGAGACTGTGTTTTTTTTCATGCAAACTGATTGCTTAAGCGAGTGTCTTCATCAATTTATGGATAATTGTGGGAGTGGAAATGAGGCTCGTGCACATGCGTCCAATTCCTCAATAAGTGAGATTTATAAGGTGGAACGGCTTTATAATTCTGATGAAAACAATACATATGTATATTTCTGGTTTTGTATGTACACATAGTTTTAGTCATGAATCTACACTGAGTTTTATGCATCTGGCCGGTAGTGTCTAGTGAGGGGTTTATTTAATTCTCATGATCGCTGCACATATGGTGTCTGAAAATATGCTATCTATATATCTAATAAAAAAACATTGTAGCTCCAGGCTATAATCAGTGTTAGTGCTCAGCTGGCTGGCTAACACGCTTCAAACACACTTTTAATATATCACCTCTGCCGAGCGCTGGTTGACCTTTCCATTTTTGTCACTCGTTGTAAATTTTGCATGTGGTCACAAGCTCCTTCATCTTATTGACTGTGAAGTCGGTGCCGTGGCCAGTGAGGGGGGAGGCGCAGTTCATCAGCTTCTGTCCGCCTGCTTATATAAGAAGGATTACATCAGAATGGCTGCGTCCAGGACAGGAAGCTCCCATACCCATGATCTCAGCACCATTCATGACCTCCATTCAACACAGCGTAGACTTCACAGAACCATGAACGTGTCACGTTCTGTTCATTTCTTCTACATTTTAGTATTTGGTTCTTAATAATGAAAATACATTTTAAAAACTAAAACCGTGAAGCTTGGCTCAACATTTTGGGGAGAAAAAATCATCTTCTCTCAAATGAATCTGTTAGTTCAGTGAAATGCACATCATAATTCACCAGGATGCTTCTTAATTAGTCTGACCACCACGTAAATTACCGTTATGAAAAAAGCAAACAGACAAATCTTAATATTTGTAAAGCAGCAAGTGGTTTACTTTTAATGAAACTTAAAACTATTAATACATTTTTCAAAATGATAAATTGTATTGACATGTTATTTCAGTAATTGATTAAACGTCTCATACTAGACTCGGTTAATTTTGCTTTAGCAATGTTTTTACTTTCACTCAGTGCGTAGATGTTTTTTAAGACGCAGCCTCTGAGGTCTGATAAGGAATGAACTTCACAGTCAATTTAAATGATCTAGACCTACAGCCTGATGTTGATGACAGTTTTTGTTAGAAAATGTTCGTAATAGACTAGGCCCGTTTGGTACAAAGTTTAAATTTTTAACGGTGTTGTTTTTGATGACTTCCTCCAAGAAAACAAGTTACAGTTGCATTTCCAGGTTAGAGAGCGATACATATGGTAAAAGGAGTTGGTTGTGGAACTGGTTTCATCTTCTCTGCCTTTGAGAGCCTGTTAAGGCATGCTGTAAATCATAAGAGCAAGAATTGGCATAATTGTCATCAGCTGTTGACAAATCCCAGTAGTTACACATTTAAAATGGGATTATTGTTTTTTAATCATCAAATACATAGTGATGAAATTGCAACTTACAGAGCTTACATGTAATTTACTGACCTCTTTTGGGAAGTGATTAGTAGTAAATATGAAAAAATGAATATAGTAGCTCACACAAGATTTAAGAATTTTCCCTGTTATCTTACTGTGCGGTAGTTTCTTTTTTTGCTTCTTACAGAAAATTCAGCAGCTGACTGTTAAAAATGCTAATAAGTTTCTTTTCATTCTTGTGTTGGTGCCCTTGATTATACATTTTCCCAACCTATCCACCAAATAATTTTTCACATCCTGATCTCCTCTCTCATCCTCTCCTCTGCAGATATGAACAGACACCACTACTCGCTCTACGTCCACAACTGCAGACTGATCCTTCTCCTCCGTCAGGATCCGTCAGAGGCCGAGAACTACAAACCAGCCGAGTTTCATTGGAAACTCGACCAGGTCGGCCTCTTCTGCTACCAAACTAACAACATGATATTTAAGATAACAGCGAGTTACAGTGTACTGTGTAACTTTCACAGTCTGGATTTCAGCTTTTCTTTCCCTCGGTTGTGTCGTCCTCAGGTGTGCGACAAAGAATGGCATCACTATGTGCTGAATGTGGAGTTCCCCACCGTGTCTTTGTTTGTGGACGGGACGACCTTTGAGCCCTTCCTGGTTACAGAGGACTACCCACTCCACCCCTCCAAGATTGAAAGTCAGCTCACTATTGGTGCTTGCTGGCAAGGTAAACTCTTAAAGAAATGTTTTCTGGGGATTGCTGCGAAATGAAATGAGTCATAATTTTTTTGTTTGACAGAAAGTATTAATTTCCGAATAGATCAGAAGCGCTATACATTGTAAGGAAAAACGTGAACCCCTCTGTAACATTTGACTTTTTTGTTAACTAGTAAAAGGAACTGTAATGCTGCCTGGTGATCTATTATTCCCTTTGATCAGAGCTTGTGTAAAATATAGCGTGCATGTTATTTTATTGTCAGACAGTATTAACTCTCTTAGATTCTCAAATAATGCACCATGACCTTGTATGTAGCATTTGAATCTCTCCTGCAGATCCTCAATCTTCCTCCCTGTCTCTCCCTGCTCTCTTGTTTCTGTCCTTTACAGACAACTCAGGACATGACAATGACACTGAGACAGTCTCTGAGCCCACCTCAGGTTGCTCAAGTCTTTCCCTTACTCCTCAGATATGTCCATGTGTCCACAATGTCCCACCACGCTAACTGCATCCTCATACCATTAAGACTAGAATGATTCTTATACATTCTAGATGCAGAAAGATTTCTTTTTTCCATACCTGCAGCATGATACAGAATGAATGACACAGGTGTGATTTTTATGCTGCCTGATCATGTTTTTATTTTTTGTTTATTTGTTTTTTTTTTTGCATTTTCTTCATCCTCCATTTATACGCTCTGCTCACTGCAGCAGCCAGGAAGCTGTTTTTCACAACAACCTGATACAGAAGCAGAACAGAAATAGATAATATAATGAACACAAAACTCTGACCTGGCTGCAGCATTTTGGATGTAAAGGCTCTTCTTTCAGAGCATGACCTTGGGGTCAGAAGCAGTAGCTTCTCTGTATCAGATAACACAGCTACAGCAGCACACACACACACACACACACACATATAGATACACACACACACACACACACACACACACACACACACACACACACACACACTGTGTGACCTTGACATGTGGAAGACCAGGTTTGTTTCTGACTCTGCAGTGGTGCAGATTTATGCTCATTATGGTTTAGCAGGAAGACACGATGCAATTGTTTCACCTCTGATTCAACAGGGCATGCCCCTCACAAGAATACTCAAACACTCGGTTATAATGAAATTTCAAGGCTCCAAATTTCAGATCATTTTTGTGTATTTTGCAGACCTCAGGAATGGTTCCACTATAACACAAGGTGACTAAAGAGGATTAATTCCATCACTATCTAAGATAATCCCTTCTTTGAGTTTCCTTTTTTTTTCTGTTGATACCATTTTTTCCACAGTAAGGCAGCAGCTCACCCTGTTAATGCAGATGTTGCATGTGTCTACGGCTTGTATGAGCTCATCCATGATTCTTCTGTCTCGCTCTCTTGGCCTCGGGCCATGTAAGGGCACACATACTAACTTGCATGAACGTCATTCACACCAGCTTTGCACATTGAGAGGGCATGCTTGAATCGCCAGCCCAGAAAAGGTGACGTCTGTGGAATGTACACTTCACTAACTGCTTTTTATGTGTGTTGTTACTGTTTTCTTCTCCGCATCTCGATCCTGACGTATCCAGGAGGAAACGCTCGAATGGCTCAGTTTTTCCGGGGGAACTTGGCGGGGCTGATGATCCGCTCTGGCAAACTGGAGAACAAGAAGGTGATCGACTGTCTGTACACCTGCAAGGAGGGCCTGGACGTGCAGCTGCCTGAGGAGGTGGCTTCAGCTGTCAAGGTAAGAAAGGCAAATAGCTTTAGAAACACTTTGGGTCTGTGTGTATTTTCAAGAAGACGGTCTAAGTTTTAGGCTCGTGACTTTCAAGGGGAAGCAAAGTTCACTCTCAACTCCTTTCACAAATAGAAAATTAAAAAATAATGAATCATTTGGAGGACCCTGACCCAGAGTTCATATCCACTGCTCTGAGTGAAATAGTGTTTTTACATTAAGTTTTCACACTTCGGATTCATGGTTTGATGATTTACTATCACCATGACGACACACTAATACATATTTGGGTGTAAATGAAAGCCTGGCAACATAAGGAGACAATATTGCCTCAAATGACGCAGTCCATCACCTTGTTTCCTTCCCTCAGGTGGAGTTCAACCCGAACCAGTCCTCTCTGACTGTGGAGGGTGACGACATCGATGCCTTTGACAAGGTCATGCAGCACATCTCCTACTTGAACTCCCGCCAATTCCCTACTCCCGGCATCCGGCATCTTCGCATCTCCACCACCGTCAAGTAAGCAGCAGAAGCCGAAAATACTTTACCACGTGTTATGATCTTCTCTGTCGTGTCACCTCACCTGTCAGTCAGCAGCAGCCCAACCTTCATGAGGCAGCTTCTTTCTGCCTAATAGACATTGATGGTTTGTTGAAGTAAAATAGAGGTCAAGAGTTTTATCTGATTTCCATAACAAAGAGAGTAAACAAGAGATGTTTTGGTTTTGAAGAATGACAGACAGAAGAGCTGTATGATTCTGTATTTTGTTTTCTTAATCTCTTGGATGTATTCAGAGAGTGTGAGTGTGAGTAACAAAACAGTAGCACATTTACAGATGACATGTATGTAACTGTATTCTGACTCTCGGGTTTTTGGTGAGCCTAATCCAACATCAGCTCCAGTGAGTGTTGCAGTTTAATATTTGTTCTGAACCATCACTGAGTGTTAGTGGGTGGACTGAGCAACTAGACCAAATGACTAACTTTTCTCCAACCTACAATTTCTACCTGTGAGGTCAACTTTTCCTGTTGGTGGTGCTGATCGTGATGTGTAACGAGATTATGGAAGCAGGAACCAGCAACTTCATCGAAAAAAAGAAAAAGGATAAAAGATTGAGGTGCCCAGGTATTCAAACTTAAATCTTCCCCCAGATGCTTCAATGAGGAGTCCTGCGTAACGGTGCCAGATGCTGAGGGTTATGTGATGGTGCTGCAGCCTGAAGAACCCAAGATCAGCCTGAGCGGCATCGACCACTTTGCCCGCAGCGCTGCCGAATTTGAGAGCCAGGAAGGCGTGACGCTCTTCCCCGAGCTCCGCATCGTGAGCACCATCACCCGCGAAGTGGAGGCTGACGCCGAGTCTGAAGCTGCAGAGGGAGCTGATGATGATCCCACGGGTAGGTGAAAGGCACACTGGATGCCTGAGTAACCCTTGGCAATGTTAAAGGCAATGCGGATTGTTTGTATTGTTCACTTGATAACCTGCTCATCCCCTGAATTATACATGCTGACTTTCCACTTTAACACTGCCACATATTTGATCTTACTTTTGAACACAGTGAATGTAGAGTTGATAGCTGTGGGTCATAGAGTAGCTGCAGGGGATTATGTCTGGAGGACGAAGGGATTGGACAGACAGAGCAAGTGGGAGGGAGCGAGAAAAGAGATAAGTCGTTTACTACTTTATGGGAGGGGTCAGTTGACCAGCCGCGCCATCTGTTAGGCCTGTATATGAACTAAGAGGCAGAGACAATAAACGTGCACTGAGGTTGACACAGATACAGGGAGATACGATGTCCTGTGGTGAACAGCAGACCATATGGGACAAAAGGGCTTACAGAGATCTGTTGCTATTACTTGCTCCAACTTATGCAACCAGCAAATGAGATGTCACAGTAGATTAAGAATCACTTAATAGAAGTCAAAAGGTGCAAAGTGTATGTGCATGAAATATTAATTTGTTTCGTAAGCAAAGTGAAGAAGACGGGCTGCCTCAGCTGGGCTATTAAAATATAGTCAAATTAAAATGAAGTATTAAAATACCTTTCATTTGTTTATGTATTTCTGATGTCTTACCCCTCTGTTCTTAAAAGTAAGAGATGATTTACAGAAGATGCATTATTGAACATGAACTTCTGATGACAAAGTAACACGATGCTGCTTTTTAACATATTTAACAGCATTGTGGTCAACTTGAAGGATTTCATGATGAAGGACAGATATGTCAGTGTGTATGTGGTATTACATAGATATAGATAGATATATACTTTTTTTATCCCCTAGGGAAAATTCAGGTGTCAAGCATCTCATTAGGGATAATGATGATAATAATAATAATAATAATAATTAAATTTGTCCAGTTAATGAGCCACCCTACTATTATGCTGTTTGTTTTTTAGCCTGTTTGTATTTGAAGTATGGAGAATGGAAGTTAGAGCAGCTCAGATTGGATTGTAACATTTGTCCTGCGACTCTAATGATGATGATCAGGATGCTCACTCATGCTCACTCATGCTGTCTCTTTTCCATTCCTCATCCTCCACCGCTAACCTTCAAACCTTTTTTTTAGAGTGTGTTCCTTGACTGATCTCTAAAATAAGAGGACTTACCCCCCCTTCTGCTCTAACTTATAATTGAACAACTTGGTAACTTGTAAAGTGCAGCCAACTGGAGATTTCACAAGAACAGGAAAAGTTTTGAGTCTTGAGACAGAACTGTGTGAACTGTGTCATCTTTTATAAATTTTCTGTGTTGGTTTGTTAACACTTACAACATGAACTACATGAACGCTAACTGCACACTTGCACACGACAGTGGACAGTCATACATTTGTGTAGAGCCCTACAACTCATCTTCATCGTAATTATTTTTCTCAATTGTTTATTCAGTCCAAGAGACAGTGGTGTCAGAGGAGATCATGCACAACCTGGACACATGTGAAGTGACCGTGGTGGGAGACGAGCTGGACGGCGAGCATGAGAGCCTGGAGGTGGACATGTCCCAGCTGCAGCAGCGTGGCCTGGAAATGAGCTCCTCTAACCTGGGCCTCGTCATCACCGGTACAGAGCACAGAGCAGCTTTATATAGAAAGGACATCCTTTGTAATCACAAGAATGCTGACACACACACACAAAAAAAAATGAGTCATCTATACTGCATGTGTGTATTTAGGCATTTCAATTTTGGGCATTCAGAATGTCAATCACAGTGATTTGAGGTTGGTTACTCAAATCAAAACGTCCGTCTGTCAGTGTAGAAGTCCATTTTACGGATGCATTTCTAAAATCCCACAGTTGTATTCCACAACATTACTATGCTTTCCTCTCATATGGAAACATTTTCTGGTGATTGCAGATGAAATATCTTATTGACACGAGCCCCTCTCTCTGTGCTCCAGGTGTGAACACCATGGCCAACTATGAGCAGTTCCTGCACCTGATCCGTTACAAGAACTGGCACACCGAGGCTCTCTTTGACAGGAAGTTCAAGTTGGTCTGCTCTGAGCTCAACGGTCGCTACATCAGCAATGACTTCAAGGTCGAGGTATGACCGACCATTTGTGAGTGACGTTACGAGTCACGTCCTCATGTTACTAAAGCGTCCTCACAGGACTTCAGCTTCAACTTTGTTTGAAACAGTTTACATGTGTGTTTGTTTTTTATTCTCTTTAGGTGAATGTAATCCACACAGCCAGTCCTGTGGAGCATGCTAACAATGCCATGGTGCAGCCCAATTTCATTAACCCCGTCCATCATGCCTCTGTGGACCTGTCCGGTCACAACCTGGTCAACGCTCATCAGGCCTCAGGTACTGCCGAATAGAAGCCTGCCGTGAAATGTCAGGCTTCAAATACAATACAAAATGTTTATTTTTCTGTGTCTCTTTTATCAAAAAAAAACAAGATGGTAAAATAGCAACAATTGGTAATTTTGTTAACCTGGTCATCATGTGAAAGGACTCAAAAACAAAGACTTTCAGTTCCACCAAACTGGGGTAACACTGGTTCTTACACATGAAGAGATTGTTCGGAAAAAAAAATACAATTTCTGGCACCATGAAATATATTTAACAATCACTTCATGAATCGTTTGATCCTGTTTAAATTCACAGCAGCCCACTTAAAACTTCCCCCACTTGCAGTATTTTATGTATCTGTTAAAGGTAATACCAAACATAATCAAACCAGTAATCTGCTTAATTGTGCTGTAGAAAAAATATTTGGCCTCTGATATGGCAAGCATTACTGCAGAAGGATTACAGACTATTAATCAGAAGTAGGGCACGTATTAAACACTGGCTGTTTCACACAAGTTTAGGGACCACACTTTAGTGCTGCGTGTGACATCTGTATGGGTGGTGCTCTGAGCACAACCTTTTATTTCCTGGCTTCAGTAATCTTCTAGGTTGTCAGACTCAGTAAGCCTGCCACCGCACAGGAGAGGCTCTTTCCTGCTAATATGGGGCAAAGTGGAGCAGGTTGGCAGGAGACGAGCAAAGCTATCTAAAGAAAGACATACACAACTAGAGTTGCCGAAAGCATTTATCTTCAGTTTACTAAGAGCTCAATAACATCGGCGCTGGCACACCATGAAACTGAAGCCCTGGAAATTCCCTCAGACAGACATGGAAGCTGCGTCTCCCCACATAAAGATGTAACAGTGTTTTTATGTGTGAATGTTTGCCCAGTTTACATCTAACCTGTCCTTTTGTGTTTGTTTGTGACTTTGCTTCCTCACAGTGGTTCCCAGCGCTGCCACCATTGTCATTGTGGTGTGTGTTAGCTTCCTGGTGTTCATGATCATCCTGGGCGTGTTCCGCATCCGAGCTGCACACCAGCGGACCATGAGAGACCAGGAGAACGGCAAGGAGAACGAAATGGACTGGGACGACTCGGCTCTCACCATCACCGTCAACCCCATGGAGGTAAAAACACACCTGCGTGTTTTAACCAGTGGAAAGCTGTCTGACAGAATTTCACTGCTCATCAAAATGTGGTGGTGTTGCAGCTCAGACAGCTTTCCACCTGCTAATGCTCTCTGGGTGATGTTGCGACTGTGCCCTAGTTCTATCTGAGCTCCCGTGATTGACAGCTCTGTGGGGATGGGGTGAGGGATATTGTTGTGGATATTCGTGGAGTTTCACCTCGCCAATTGAAATAAAAGAATCATATTGGGATTATTTTTGTTTAGCCAGTTAGTCTCATGGAGTGACCCAGCACCTAACTTCTTTACTTAACTAACATCTTTTAAATTACAAGACCTACTTTGAGTCACACTGTTGCAGTATTTACAACTGCTAATGTCTGGCATACCACAAATCAAGTTTGAAAAGCGCATCACATCCCTGAGCGAGGAGTAGATTTGTTTGTTCAACCACATTAAATGATGAACGGTAGTGAAATACAATTTTTTTTTCTTGAACATCCGTGAGCATCCATTGAAGCTGTATTCAGAGTTAGATCTTTTGTTTCTCTTGTCCTTTTGCGATCATCCAAACCAGTTTGGTGAGTGTGTTCTGTGCCGTTGACTGACATGTTGGTACATGATGTCCAGGTATTGAAGCTGAATTTTGTAAACAGTTGCGCTTTATTGGGAGGATTATAGTACTGAGGATTATTTCATATATAATTTATCTAAAGCAAAGGTCTTTATGTGCCCGGCTGAGATCCAGTACTTTACCAGTTACTGTTTCTTTATTTATTTATTTTGTAAATATGGATAATGCAGAAAAATGTGTTGGCTGTTCCCATACGGCACATTTAGATTAGATTGGCCAGTGAAAAAACATTTCATCAGGATAAACTGCAGGCTTGTAGCAGTTCTTTTATATAGTCCATCTGGATTTATGTTGATGTTATTTTAAAGCTTAAACAAGTACTTAAAGCCTATTGAAGCAGTAATGTTGTAACTGATGGTTTTTTTTTTCTTTTGTTTTGTAAATGTGTTTCCACAAGACGTATGTTTTGTAAAATGTGGGTTGGGCCCGATGTTTGGCACAAGTTACAACTCGTTCAGACACGTTAACTTAACAGACATTTGTAGAATAATTAACATGACTAGATCATACCATCATGTCATGGAGAAACAGCCAAGACACTCAAACAAGAGCAGTTTAAATCACTACAAATATAAATACTTGTCTCTGAAAGTGACTCTCCACAAACAACTCGTCTCCCCCCTCCGTCTCTAATGCAGACATACGAGGACCAGCACAGCAGTGAGGAGGAGGAAGAAGAGGAGGAGGAGAGCGAGGATGGAGAGGAGGAAGATGACATCACGAGCGCTGAGTCAGAGAGCAGCGAAGACGAGGAGGGCGGGGAGCCGGAGGACCAGCAGGGGGCCAGCAGACAGCAGCAGCTGGAGTGGGACGACTCCACCCTCACCTACTAAAACAACACACACACAGACACACGCACACACACACACACATCAAAAACACACATTACACTCAACACAAGCTCTCACACACACACACACACCAACCACCAACTCACGCTTACTCAGATCCTCATAGTCACTTTTCACACCCCCTCCTCCCACAGGTTCATGTCTAAGGAGCCATGATGTTAAAAAAAAAGAAAAGAAAAAAAAAACTACAAAAAAGAAAAACAAGAATTCCCTTCAGCATATATATGGTCAAGGTTTTCCTGTTGTTACCTTAGTGGTGGTACTCAGTGTAGTGTAGTCATCACCGGATTGCTGATTTTTACTGTTTATTTTTTTATTTATTATATTTTAATTCCCAGGAAAACTTGGCCTACATTTGTTTTGAACTGTGTGAGGAAGCCAACCCTGCACTTTTTGTTTTCTCTCAGACGTAAGAAGTTCAAATGGAGAATAATTTCTTTTTTTCCCTGATGTATATTCTTGCTTAATGCTTTTAGATTTGTTTGCCGCTAAACTCACATATAGCTTTGACTTGAGTTTTCTTGACTTGTAGTCCAGTGAAACAAAATGATGCTTTTAACAAGTAGACCGCATTTTTTTTTTTTCTTTTAGTGCATGAGGATATTTAACAAGTCCTATGTGTAGAGAAATAAATTGCTTTTTAAAGATTTTGTAAATATAAAGAAACCATGTAATTAGTCTATGTGTTAGTGAAGGCCTACTCAATCTAAAACGACGCAGTACGTAATGTAGAATATTTATGTCACAGAGGCTGTAGCATGTTGCAAAATTTCCGCAAAAAGCTGTTCCATCATGCTTGTACAAAAATGTCTGCTTCACGATGAGAAACCCAGGACTGTTCAGCGGAGGTTTCCATGACAAAGTGGTGTCTATTTTGTCTTTTTTTTTTTTTTTTGCAGAGAAAAATCATGTCTTTTTCTTTCTCCTAGGCAGGACTGGTTGACAGTTTCAGCTTCATACATGCTTTGCTTTGCTTGCACAGGTGGCAATGCTCTGCTCCAGGCGTCACGTGTATTTCATTCCCAGTAGATCTCACTGTTGTACAGATGGGATTTTCTTTTTGTTCAGAGTAATCATACTCAGAGAAATGCTAATGTACAAATCGACATTTCATTTTGTGTGGAGCGGTACAAACACCAGACCAGCAGGTTCTGTAGTGCTGTTAATCTTGAAATATGACTAGTAACATTTCTGCCAGTGTATTTGGACAAGTAGAGAGATTTCCTCAGCAGCTTTAAAAAAAAAAAAAAGAAAAAGAAAAAAAAAAGAGTCTTTCGCCCGTATCCCAGTCCTGCTGTGCTGACAGAAGTAGGGAAGAAAAAACCTTTCAAACTACTGAAGGAGCAGATTTATGACAGAGCTTTAGTGGAGTCTGGTTCAATAATGAAGTAGCTGGCATTGTTTTTGGGGAGAAAAATTAAATGAAAGTACTTTTCAGGCTTGCTCTGTTGCAACTTTATTTTCTATGGCACGGCTATTTAACCTGAAATAATAATAATAATAATAATAATACATATATTAGATGCATTTTTAAAATGGTTTCTTATTGCAAAATAAGCATTGTCTTTATTGTAGTTTATGGGATTACAATTGAGGGCATGACTGCATAGTTTACAATAGGAAAATGCATTAAAAATGAACCATCTTCTTCTTGTTTGAATCTAAAATGAGATATTTTTTTGCAGTAGACCACTAGATTTTATTGTACATGGAACTGTACTGTAGAGTTGTTCTAAGATATTTGTTTACATTTGGTAAACTTATTTTCCTTCTGGTATTAGTATAAAGCTTATACACTTGATTGGGAAAATGTGTCCAACCTCTATCTCCTCTCAAACATTGTTGTAACTAGTGTTTGTCTCATATTTTTTGGGTACCAAGCAAAATGTCTAAATTTCCCAAACCTGCATTAATTAAATCAGATCAGATTTGGGGCATTGCAGTGAGCAGAATGTGGCATTATCGAGATTAGAAATGTTGGCTTTGCAAGTCTTATATTTTGCATGCAAATATATTTTCAGAGGCCAAACTTCAGTTCAGAAACACATAACAGGCTCTCCTTGGAGACAGTTTCCAGGCTACTAATGGGGATTTTTGTCGCACAGTTGTATTTTACTTTTAAGTCCAATTAATTTATGATTTTTTAGAGGTCTGTGGTGGAAATGTAGTGAACAGTCTCCCCTCCATGATGACTCGGACTTGTGAAAAGGAGGCCAGGTCTGAGCCGGCTGAGATGGGAGTGCCTTTTGCCTTTTTCGATCATAGCGAAATTAGCAGGTCTAACAAAAATCCATGCTCTTATATTTGTGGGTTCTTTTTTTTTATTTGTATTTGTTTAATGCTAGATTTCTTACAGAGCTGGGGATTACATTTTTCTTTCAGTTTGTTGTAACAATAGTCCACCGCTAGTTTTATTAAAAGTGACAAACATTTTCACATAGATGTCATGTGTCCATGTTGATGTGTAGAGGAAGTAGATCCATATTGTATCTTCTATAGATATTGTTCTAAATCATATTGTACTAAATCATATTGACGGAATCCACCTTTAAAAAGATGCACAGTACATAATGAAATTGCTTTGGCAGCATACATGGGTATACTGTTAATTGACCTATTTGTGTATAGTGGAAGGTAATTTTGAACAGTGTCCTATTGCCTGAATTGTCGAGAAATGATTTTGAGGGCAGCATGAAATTCACAAGAGTTTAAGCCTGTCGACTCCGAAATTCTCAGTTTCATTATGTCAAACACTAAATGTCCACGTTTCATCTACAATTCAAAGTACAATACCATGGGTCACTGATAATGTGCACACCGACTCTGAAGTCAAGTCTCCGCAGTGACTCCACCATCTCCAGTTTTCTGGGTTATATTCTTTCTGGTCAGCCCCTGAGCTAAGTGTCAGTTGGTTGAATTGAATGTCACTGCCTAACAAACTGAAATGCAGCCATACTGTAATAACACTAAGATGTAAGGGGAATTTACTTTGCATGAACCACAAGTTTGTGTACGTTCCATGTGGGGTTGTGAGACTGGAGTGAGAAAGGAGACGTGATACACTACTGATTCTCATACTGTCTGTTTCACACGTCCACAACACTCCAGATATATATTTTTTTGTTTCTTTTTTCTTTTTAAAATTTGCTCAAAATGGAAGGTGACAGTGTTTTTTGAACGTTTGGATGCGTCCTTTGTGCTTGTTGGAGCTGCTCTCACTTTTCTACCAATTAAACGGCAAATTGTAGTGAAGTTGATGCTTGCTCGCAAACAAAATAAAGGATGATAAGATGGGGTATAACTTTCGTCTGTTCTTGTTTTCCCTCAATCATTGCTCATATCATGAGTGTAAACGTGATGCTGGTGGTACACGCCCTGAGTGGTGCGTCTGAGTGTTTTAAACCTTGAGCATTAGCGCCCTCTGCTGGTGAAAATGAAATTCTTTGTAGCCCAAAAATAAAAGGTGCAACTGATAAATCAAGTACAACATAAATTCAATTTGCCACTGATTGTTTTTACTTACATTCAAAGTTACATGGTTTCAAAGCTGAATATCAATTAAGACTGATGCCTTAAGCATTATGATATTAAGTTGTACATAGTTTCAACCAGATGAAATATAATGAAGCACTGTATGTGATTACTGTCCATTTAACGCTATAGCTGTCAAATGAAGTACAGTTTGAAATGCTTGATAATCAATGAATATACAGGTGGACAAAATAACAGTAACACCTGATAATGTATCAATGTATTCCTAAATGTGTGTTGAATTCTGTGTAATGACATATTCTGTTCTCTAATTTCGCATTTTCCTCGAGACAAAGAAGGTGAAAATCTACGTCTTACTCTTTCCTCCAGAGACTTCTTTAAAACGGCTCAATCGTGCTTATAACTGGTGATGGAAGAGATGGTGGAAGGGTTTTTATTTTACTTTTGTAACCCAGGCACCATCAACATCTTGCAGTGCGAGGACACCATGAACACACTTTAAAGTGACCTCGTTCCAAGCCTTTTAAACAACCACGAGCTCTATTCATCAGACTGAATGGCTCTCAGGAGTTGGCTGCTGAAACCATCACAAGACCTGCACAATGTTGAACAGATGGCAACAAATCCGTCAAGTGGATTTTTTGTCACATTGCAGCCTGGCTGATTATAAGCTCATCTGATCATATTTTTATGCATCTTAATACTAAATTTGAAAATGCATTTTCAAATGGCAATCCAATTTAGGAGGCTTATAAAGTCAATATTTTGTTGAGACAGACTGATAAGAAAATCTGGAGTAGAGGCCATAATTTTTTTACTAACTACTTTGCCATTCTCCCATTTATTACTGTCAGAGCTGTGACTTGTTTCTACCACTGTCCCATTTTGTCAATATCGTATTTTGCACGTACTTTCAACAATTTGAAACCTATTGTGACTGACGTGCCTGTGATTTTAGGTTCCCACTACTTACTTACTGCTCGATTGTTATGAAAATATAGTGAAAGATGTGATTATGAGAATATCCAAGTTTACAAACAGCTGAATACTGTCAAGTTGAACTATATGCATACAGCATTTAACTTCATTCACGTACTTAAAACTTTTGTTTCATGCGGTATTTCTGTTATTTTGTCCAAAGCCCTGCACACACCACAGTTTAGTAAAAGCAACAATGTAGCACTCACACAGCAAATCAACATCTTCAAAATTTGAACTTGAATTTTCAGGTTTTAAGACAGACACAGAAACCCAACAAGAAACACAGCACAAATCACAACAAAGTAGTTCTCATGAACTGCCTGGACGATCCTCTACATTCATGTACATGTCATCATATTAAACAAATCATATACTCGTACCTATAATACAATTTTACACTTATTTGGACAAATAAAAGACATTTACAAAAGTTGTGGGGTATAAAATAATACTATTAAAAAGTGTTAGCATCCACAGCAACACCTAGAAGTGCACTGATTATTTACAAAATCAACAATCAATTGGCACATTTGTTTCTTGGTAATACCAAAGACGGAGTTAAAATGAACATTTTGTAGTTTTACTATGCCTTGGTTTTCACGCCAGAGCTAGCTAAAGCCATAATTTTGCCTTCAGACCCTGAAAAAGAAAGCAAAACAAGATAAATGTGAACATTCATCCAAGAATTTGTGGAATAAACATTTGTGTGAAATCACATTTATTCTCACCTAGGTTTGCAGTCACTTTTTCAAACTGGCTCAGGGTAGCTGTGGCATTTTCAATGAGAAAAGTCTCATCCTCTGCAGTAAGCTGTCAGACCAGACAGAAACAAAAAATATATGTTGTTAATCCAAGCCTCGATCATTTAACAATAACGTGTTTAAACTGCTACAACTTCTTCTGAAGAAAGATTTAGGTTGTAGCAGCCGGTCTGTCAGTCTAGTGTCACCTAAATGACTAAAATGAGTCAGTGCAGCTTTAAGAGTTCAAGTGGACTGAGGAGCACAAGCCAGTGAATCACCCATCAACCCATGGAAAAAAACATCACAAGTGTTCCACACCTTCTCTCCCAGTTTTCTCAAGGCTGTGAGGATTTCCATCTTCTGCTGTGTGTACACGTCCCGCGACAGTTTCCCCACCATGACATCTCGGTCCATCTGCACAGAATGTCACAAAGCAGTTATACAATTTTCAGACCAAGCAATGCACAGATAAACACTGAGGGATGATTGAGCAGTTGAGCTAATTCTACAGCTGTGCATTGAATAGAAATAAAAATCATATTCTAGATATTGTCGTGCAAACCTCTGCTAGTCTGGTTCTCAGCTGCCCTGGCTGCTTCTTTGCAAAAAGTCGGATCACCTCTGGAGTTTTGAATGCTTGACTGATAGCAGCCTGGATTGCCTGATGAAGATGGAGATATCAGAAAAAAAAATGACTGTTTATACCACATTATATGAAGTTACTTCTTCTATAACCTCTTAAGGTCATCCTTAATACACAGTAATTGCACTCTCTCCATTGATTGTCCATACCAACTGCATCCCACTGAGTTCATCCACAAGTGTCATGTCTCCTGTCATGATCTTCTTCAGAGAGTCATTGAATTCACTCAGCTGTTCCAAGGTTTCCTTCTTTGTCTCCTCATACTCTTCCTCATCCAGTTCTTCTCTGGAACAAACAAAGAAAGGATGAGAAACATAAAGGCACAAGAGAAAATACTAACATGCCTGTATGGTGTTTTCTGGCAAAGAGTAGATCATCACTTGCCAGCTATAAAATGTCAAATGTTCTCATTCAGTAAAGAGACTCAACGCCTCTATGGATTTAATGAATCTTGCTTTAAAACACCTGCATTCTTCCAGATCCTGAAGCTGCTGCATCAATCTATCAAGCTGCTCTTCCATATTTTGCCTCAGTTTTCCAGTTTCTGATTTCCCCCGAGAAGCCATCCTTCTTGGTTAAACTGTGTCCCGACCTAAAGAGAACGCAAACAGAGAATGAGACAGGAACCATACTCCGGTTGTGATGGGAATTATCGCCCCAATGTGCCACCAGGCAACTTTAACGTCAACCTAGCATGCTATCTGTAGACTGTCTTCATAAGCAATGACTAACCTTGGAGCTAGCATTACAAAAAAACTGTTTAAAATTTAGCTAGACATTCATTTTATTGACACTGTTGGTGAATGTATTTCCCAGAAGCTCAGACCCTGCTGTCTTAACAAGGAAAGTTGTTTAGTTAGCTGAATGGCTAGCTAGCATGCTAAAAGAAAACATCTCACCGTACTCTCTTTGAGAACAGTTGTAAATCAGCCTTGCGATAATTTAAATGTTTGCATCAGCTTTGTACCACAAAGCTAACTAAATCATTCAACTGGTTCTCCGCAAACAACAGCTTATTTTAAATGCGCTCATAAGATGTTTATCGAGGCGTTTGTGATTGTGAACGTAGCTCAGGAGCGTGGGTGCGGCTGTCGGCTTCCTGCTCGATCCCGACCAATCAGTTTTAATGTAGTCCTTACCATCCATACTACCGGAAGCACATTACAGAGCAGCTGACCGCCACTAATTCTCACGGTAGTCCAGTGAGTTATCTGCATTATTCTGACACTTCGTTGTCCAGACTTAGCTCTGTTCACCTTTCGATCGTTGGAGCGTCCTGTACGTTCATCTTGGTGGCAACCGTTAAGCTCGCGTTGCCTAGTTACAGACGAAGCTAACGTTCGCTGCGGTTTCTAATTAAATGGCAGTCCTAAAGATAAATGAAGCTAACACGCCATGATATATATATTATTTCTTTTCTTAACTTTTTGTAATTCACTCTGGTGTAGACGTTACAGAGCCCCCTCCCCCCACAAAGGTCAGGGGGCTATTGACATGTGACCCTCGAAGACGGTTAACTAACTACAGTGTTTGCTTTCCTCACCACATCTGTTGTAGTGTATTCCCAGCTCCACTGGGAGGCATGGAAGCTCACAATATAACCTCATTGGTCCTGCTGGCTTGCGGCTCATTCAACCCCATCACCAACATGCACCTGAGGATGTTTGAACTGGCTCGAGATCATCTGGAAGACACAGGTTGAGTGAAATGAAATTTTGATCTTGTCTTGGGGTTAACCAAATTACACAAAAAAAACACTCTCTCACTCACCTCTAAGGATATCTAGCTGTGCAGGTAGTGTGCATTTTTATTGCCCAGGTTTGCAGATATTCTGAACTGAATTGTGTTTGTGGTGCTCATAGCACTGAAAGAAAACCAACAACCATTTATCAATGCTGTGCGCACCACAAATGAAATTCAGTTCACTTCCATAGTCTTGGACAGGAGGGAGAAATTACAGAGGCTAATATTTCTTTTTTTTTTTTTTTTTTATTTTTAATTCTGTTTTTATTGTGATTTTCATGGTTTACATGTTCATTCACATATCAATTCACCAGTCTCATCCATTCATCTGTAAATTACAACTGAATTGCACAGTAATACCTCCACGATTCCACTGACCATACAGATAGGGATGATTGGACCTCCCTCATCACACAAAAGATGAAATTATTAAAGTACAAAAATTGAGAACTTAACTCCTTAGGCTTAGAACAAGAATGCTGGGGTGCACATCTGCTATACTAGAAAAAAAATTTAAAAACTGATGCATAAGGGTTGAATAGGAAAAGCATAGATGAAAAAAGAAAATGGATATAAGACCTGGTACTAGACAAACGATGGACGGATCGGAGTGACATATCTAATCCATCTATCCCATCTTTTCAAAAACAGACCCTGTTTTAGTCTTATGGCAAAAGTAATTCTTTCCATCTTAAAAATGTTATAAATAATGTCAAACCACTCGTCCACTGTAGGTTTTTCTAATTTTAGCCACTTCCTTGTTATAGCTTTTCTAGAAGCGGCACTTAGAATCTGAAATGAGTATTTGTCATCAGAGGAGACATTTTCCAATGGTAAAACTCCTAAATATAATGATACAAACTCAAAAGTAATGTCTGTCTGAAATACTTTTTGCAAAATTTTTTGTAGACCTCCTGCCAGAAAGTCAACAATATTGAACAAGACCAAAATATGTGAAAATGATTTGCCTCTAGGCATCTGCATTGTCTCCAACATAGAGATGAATTGGAATAGTGTCTTTTTTGAGCTGGAGTGACAAAAAATCTAATAAGGGTTTTCCAACAAAACTCTCTCCATAGTGTTGAATTTGAAGTTTTCCATTGTATCTCACATAAATATTCCCAATCTTCTTCGCTTAAAACTAGATTTCCTTCCCTCTCCCATTTCTGTTTTACATGCAATGAGTTACCTTTCATTTGTTGTAAATTTCAATATAGTACTTCCTTGAGTATACATAGTTATATTCCACCTCTGCTAGCTTCCACCAGAGAAAGTCTGTTAAATTACACATATGAATGAACCTTTGGTTCCTTTAATTCACAAATGAACCCATCTGATGAAGTAAAAGGAATAATGTGCATACTGTGTGGGTAAAATTCCCAGTCCCATCTACTGTGCTGTTGCTTTTAATCACCTGTTTAATCACATTCCTTCCCTTGTGTCTAAGGTCAGTACAGGGTGGTGAAAGGCATCATCTCTCCAGTGGGTGATGGCTATAAAAAGAAGGGTTTGATTGAGGCCAGCCACCGTCTGGAGATGGCCAGATTGGCAACAGAGAACTCAGACTGGATCACAGTAGATTCCTGGGAGTGCTTGCAGCCTGAGTGGGTGGAGACAGCTAAAGTTGTTCGGTAAGTTGCTAATTCTTTTAGTTATTATTTTTGGGGCTTTTTTCCTTTGTTATAGTCACAGTGAGAAACAGGAATTAGAGAGAGAGTGAGAGACAATGACATGCAGCAAAGGGCCACAGCCTAAATAGTTTGCACGGTACCAGGTGAGCCACTGGGCACCCACGAGTTGCTAATTGTTATGTCTTGTCACTGACAGTACCTGTGCTTCCTGCAAATTAGGCTTTTTCCCTTGTTTTTGGTGTTTTTGTAGAGACATGCCACATAAGGCACTTTCTGTCAGACCTTTCAGAATTCCTGCTTTCCCGTAATTCTTCTTTGTCGGTGAAGACACCTTGAACCACACATTCAACAAATCTCTTAACACAACATGCGTAGATAGTAATGACAGTTAAACAAATGATTTACAAGCAGACACATACAAGCAGATCCTCAAGTTTAAGATCTGATGTGATTCTTAAGTGCAAAGGACTAATGATGCCATTATGTTGGCACAAATGTAAACAAACTATAATGTCCTAGTTATATTACCTGATCTTGTATCATGTCATCTGTGCTGTTCATACATACAGTGCAAAATACTTGCAGTTACAGCACACAGCTTTCAAACATTTTAACAGAGAAAACCTTTGTATTCTGAAGGAACAGAAAAAGGAATAATGTGGCCCTAAATCCATTATCAAACATTTTAGGCATGTCAAGGCATTAAATCAAATTAACCTGATGTTACATTATTGATCATGAGATACTCATTTATAAATAAATGAGAATCTCATATATATAATGTATCATTTATTTATTAATGAGAAATAATGTATGTATATATAATTGATATGCCTGAGGTGAAGAAAAGGGGGCCCTTGACACTTTTCTACCACAATGTGGCAAGAGAGCTTCAGGTTTAAAAAGGGATGCACTGCATACAGTAAAAGAATTGGACAGTTTGCAGTTGTTGAAAACATAATTGTATAAATCGTTTCAAACCCAAACCAGTGCTTCCAGTTGCATTTCATCACAGGTTTTGACTTGCTGCAAGAAAGAATAAACATTCATCTGACATCTGACACACAACTAGATGACATGGCTGTCAGGGGCTGGGCAAGATGATTATGAGTATGAATCATTGAATAATGCCCAGAACCTTGCAATCCAAACAAGACATTTAAGCTTAGTTAAAGTAATAATAAAATATTGAAGCCAGACTAACAGACTTAAAGCATCGCTGGCAAAGACGGAGCTTGTTTTTAAATATTAATTATGGTGTTAATTTAAAAATTGTCCCTTGAGTGACACATTGCTATTTTATAAATTCACCATAAGTTAAACAAACATTAAGAAAAACTTAAAAGTTGAATTTTGATTAAAAATGGACTTTGCACAAATTAGAAAACTAATTTCAGTTTGATAAATAATGGATATTTCGTTCAAAGCACAATCACAAAAATGACCTTTTATTCCAGAGTTAAAGGAGATTTATTTGCTTAAAGCCTAATACAATAGTGTGCTGGCTGGGTAATGACTGATGTATTACAGTGCAGTAAGTCCTCACCTCCACCCTGCCCCTTTAATTTTTGATGGATAAAAAATCTGATATTTTGATGCTACATAAATTTTGTCTGTATTCATGTAGGCATCACCATGAGGAACTGCTTTCAGCAGCACGGAACAACGATGATGTGGACACAGTCAAGCACACCAAAAAGAGGCGCATAGATGAGAATTATTTTGGAGCTTCATCTCATCAGAAAAGGAGAGGTAGGTCATGTGTGGCGATGTGCAGTGTTATGTAACTTAAATATTGTTCTCTCTGTTCTCTTTTATTCTCCTCCCTCCCACAAGTCTCATCCTGCTTCCACTGTATTCATGGTTCACTGTATTCAGCATAATAACAGGAGACAATGGTTTAAAGGTGTGGATACTCGGGGTGTGTTGTTGTGTGGTGGGTGACACCCAATCACACCATTTACAGTAAAGACAGTCAGATGGCAGCCAGTACAGATGGTGAGAGATGAGCCTCCAGGGGTGAAAGAAAAAATAAAACAATGCACGCATCAGTGACACAAACTCAATGTGACGTCCAAGTTTACCTGCTTGTTTTTCCGACATTCTTCACACCAGTGTCTGTGACTGTGAATCTCCAGCATGTAGCTGCACTGCATGGGAATAGCGCATGTGTGACATTAGACAAAGACTCATGAGGAAATAAGATCAATATGTCATAACTGTTATTGACACTTTATTACAATAGGTTTTTCAGAGTCTGCATAGCACTGATTGGTTACATAACTGTAAACGACTTAAATCTACTGAAGCGCCTGCTGACAGAGAGCACTGACTTCTTAACGTAGTTACACATTGAGATCAGACAGGCTACATCTGTAAAGACTCTTTTTAAATAATTCTTTTATAAGAAAGAAAAAGAAGCATTTATAAATACTTAATGTTTCTTATGATTTTATATTTTCGTCTCCTAATTTCAATTTCATATCTCCTAATGTTTGATGATCTCCCCGTCTGTTTTTATAATTTTCTACTGTCTTTTCCCTTTAAACTCGATTTCCCCCTTTCTTTTCCCTTTTCCCTTTGTTAAGAAAAGTTACATACAAATAGGGTTTCTTGATAAGCTGTTTTATCTACGCTCAGACGGCCCTCAGCTGATGTTACTGTGTGGGGCTGATGTCCTGGAGTCTTTCGGGATCCCCAATATGTGGAAGCAGGAGGATATCGCTGAGATTGTGGGCCGCTACGGTTTGGTTTGCATCACCCGCAGTGGCAGTGACCCCAACAAGTTCATCCACCAATCAGACATGCTGTGGAAGTATCGCAAAAACATCCACATGGTCCATGAGTGGGTGGCCAATGATGTCTCAGCCACTCACGTGCGCCGGGCGCTTCGCCGAGGCCAGAGCGTCAGGTATCTCCTGCCAGACCCTGTGGTTCACTACATTCAAGAGTGCGACCTCTACAGTGCTGAGAGCGAGCAGAAAAATGCTGATGTGGTTCTAGCACCCCTTCAGAGATGCACTGATGCCTCCTCGAGCTAAGGGCTTTACTGCTGCAGCTGCAAAACAGAAGTGTGAGCTGTCTACACTAAGTGCTGGACGTTTACTGTGAATTTAAAACAAATCTGACAGTTTATTTATGCTTCCACCAGTGCCTACTGTACACAGTAGTCTCTTCTAATGGTGTGTGTGAGGAGAAGCGTTCATTCATTTTCCTGAGTGAAGTGATTTAGTTACTGCAATAAAGTAATTTGTGTGTGTGGAAAAATACAAAAGTCAAGAACTAAATAATTTAGTAGCAGTTTAAAGGGCTTGGAACTCATCTTAATGTCATATAAATCTGGTGTGTGGTTAATGAACCAGGGATTGACAATTTTGCATGAAACATTTTACATTTATTATATTTGGAGTTACAAGAAATAAGATCAGGAACAAATACATTTTAATCTTTTTACTTGCTGTACCACGTTTCCCCCCAGGTGCTTCAGTACACTCCTCTCGACTCATCACGTGTTTTGTACCTAGAGCAGGATATTTTAAAAATGAAGAGTAGGCTATGGGCTTTAAAATTGTATGTTGTGCTGCAGATTTTAAATGAAATAAACACCCCTCTTTGGTTTCCGGCTTGCAAGCTTTTCATTCCTGTTACAATGCTATTGTCACACAGATAAGAAATTCCTAACATCCTCAGTTAAGGAAGTGCCAAATTGACACCTTCGCTATTTGATTAAACTGCTGCTTGCCGTGGGGGGGAGAGGGTTAACTTACCTTTCAGGTAATCATCATTAACAGAAGATAACAACTGAAATTACAAATTTCAACCAACTAAAGCATCACTGTGATCGCAGTGTGTTGACATGAAAGCATAACTGATTAAATCACATTAGAATCATAGTTGGTGCCTATTTAATTTACTTTTATTGTTAGATTACATCAAAAACCTGAATGTCATTCACATTTAAAGGGTCCAATGCAAAGTAACTGGGTTAAGATTGGTTGATTCTCAAGACATAACAGAAGTCCTGTTTATCCTATTAAACAGTTAATTAATGTCTGTGTCAGGTGCTCATGACAGATACACATCTAGACCAACAACCCAGACCATGACCTGCTTCCTGCTTCCTGCTTAAAGTCATGAGGAAGAAAAACTACCTTAATGTTTGGACAAGCTCCATGTGTTTTCTTTTCTTTTAAACTGGACTTGGGTCAATGCCTTCCAAGCTGCATGCGAGAGAAACGACCAATGTCAACATTATTTTTCACATTGTAGGGACAACAGGTGTTTGACCCTGGTTTGCGTTAAAGCTAGAAGATATTTATTCCACAGTTACGATTTGCACAATCCAAAATAGTAAGGACTAGCCCCAACATAAAAACATATTTAAGAATTCATTTTCATATGCAGAAAGTCTTTCAGTTACTACTATATTTACACTGTGTATGCAAATCTATCAACTGTTCTTTTTTGTAATGTGATGGGATAAGGAATGAAAATGCGAAACAGGAATGGATTATAATTAACCGTTGCAGAAAATACTTCATCCAAACATTAAGGTCAACATTCTTTTCTTTCCATTTTTGTGCATGCACGTGCAATAAATCTGTGACACAATTTGTGTCACAATTTTGTATTCAGTGCAGTGCATGATCGGACCAGTCTGACATGTTGGGCTTCCCCCTCTATACGTTCTGGCACTGACACGAGTCCCGCCCTCATCCTCACAAGGTCCTCAGGTGATAGTGAAGGAGATTAAGAGCACACCTAACCCTTTACTTTACAAAGCAGCATTGTCTCAGCCTCTCTCCAGAGCTCCTCATCAGCTCGGCAGTTTGTGGATCACATTTCATTCACACACACATCTCAGAAGGAGGAAAAAAAGTATTCTTCAAAATGCCTGTCAGCCTCTGTGGAACATGGGACATCATCAGCAATGTCAACTTTGAGGGCTATATGATTGCACTGGGTAAGTCCTTAAAGAATTTTGTTCAATTCTCTTCTGATGTTACACCTGAAGTGAAAGACTCGAGATGTTTGCATTTCTATCTGTCAAACTTTTAATTGTACAGTAAAATGCATGAAGATATGACAGTGTACAACATTGAACAAAGCCACTGTGGGGAAAACCATCATTGGCCTGTGCTGTCGCATCAGTGCTGTTTATGGTATGCATGGGACTATGTGAGAAAGAGAATGTGTTTGTAGCCTTAGGGTGTCCCCCAGATCTGTACTCTCTCTGTACATTCAGGTAAAACACTTTTCTGCCATTCCAGGTATCAGTCCTTACTTACGAAAGATTGCTCTGAGGCTGAAGCTGAGGAAGGTGATTGAGCAGCGCGGCGACCAGTACATCATCAAAACGGTCAGCGCCTTCCGAAACTACACCATCTCCTTCAGAGTGGGCCAGGAGTTTGTGGAATTTACACAGGGACTGGACAACAGACATGTCAAGGTGAGGATGATAATAAATATAATGATAACAAGTGTTTTGTAGATCATGTGATGTGTTTTGCCTTTTTATTTGGGCTGCTAAAACTGTTTTGTCTCCTCTACCTTCTGTGCAGTCACTGGTGACATGGGAGGGGAATAAACTGGTGTGTGAACAGATTGGAGAGAAGAAGAACCGGGGTTGGAGTCACTGGGTTGAAGACGACAAGCTACATCTGGTAAGAACATGAACGGCTAATTTAATCATATTTGTTCCACATAATGCACAGAACGTTTGTATTTCTTGTGCTATTTAATGACATTGTATTCATTTTATATTTCTGTGACCCATTACCCTCAGGAGTTGCACTGCGAAGGAGAAATATGCAAGCAGGTCTTTAAGAAAAATGTGGCTGAGTGAAGAAGAATTAAAGTTGTATTTCAGGAGATGTTACTCTGTGATGAACAGTTTTGTGTTAAATCCACCGCTCTGAACCCTGAACAACAAAACCACAGTAAAAGTTCAGTTTGTGGTGTTTTCTCTGTACTCAGTTCAGGAGAAAATATCCGTCCTTTCAGGGTATGGATTTACACCAGTAGATGGCATCAATGCATTACTTTTGTCAGATACTGGTATACACTGGTGTGTAGTTTGCTGGTGTTGGCTTCAGCATCATGCATCTTTATTGCTTGTTTCAATGGGCTGAAAAAAGCTTGTCCATTCAGGCTCTGTTAAGTGATAAGTTTTTGTTTCCATAAAATCTCTTTTGTCTGATAACACAAATTTGAGGAAATGTTTCTTTTCACTGGCTTGTGCTATCCACCCGACATTTGGTTGAGCTATTTGTAAAATTAAAATCTCTCATTCATGTAGATGCATCTACACCCAATGTACAACAAAAAGTGAGGTGCAAGATGTTCGGAATGCAATTTGATTTTATGTGAATGTATAATAAAATGAGGTTTGAAAGAAGTCTGAGGCAGCATCTTTTTCTTATTCTGTCATTCTTTTTTGTCATCCTATCTTTAGAAAAATAAAACTTATTTTTTCTGATTGTATGCTATTGGGTTCTCTGACTCAAAGATCTGCCCTGTGTCACCATTCATTCTACATGTGATGATGATGAGGTAGGGATTGTAATGAATAATTTTGCAGTATAATAAATATATACATTGTACAGTAGCTAATCCGCCATATTGCTGCTTGTACCTTACCTGGTACTAACCTAACAGAGTCCAATAAAACCTCTTGTTCTGACCTTGTTCCCCACTGACTGTTCATGCACACTAAGTTTAATAAATAACTACAGGATGTGTTGTTTATTGTTTTAAAGGAGAATAAGAAGCACCAGCTTAAAACCGTTAAACTAGCTAGTTGGTAGTCAGGCCATTAGCACTCTAAACTATTAGACTGGCTCAATAAAAATATGCATATATAACAGGTGAAATATTAAATGTATATGTGCAACAATAGTAGAGACTTACACCTCCTCTTATGGGCTCATAAGTCACGTGACGTTGTGTAGAACCAAAATGGCCGCTGTTGTATTTTGACGTATAATAGCTAGCTACTTTTCTTTTTGTTTCATTCTTGGTAGAAAACCAGCAAACGAGTGACTTTTCGGAGGAACTGTATCTTGTCACCCTCCGTATACTGGTGTCATAGTTTTTATCTTTAAGACAATCAACACTGACACATATTCGTTGAACGAGTTAGACTATGCATATTTAGTTCTAATACAGGCTAGCTAGCTGGCTCTGGCTGGCACACAGTAAAGCAGTTGAAAGTGAAATAGCTGGCTAACTTGGCTGCGATGGAGGAATTGAGCGCAGATGAGGTAAGGTGACAATGAAAATGGGTCTAAGTTAGAAGCGTTGCTCTATCTTACTTGCGTAACAATTTACATTTAGGTTTACAAAGTCTCTCCTTCGGACTTAAAGTCAAATGGAGTTGCTGCTAGCTCACATGCTATAAGAGCTAGCTCAGAGGCTAGCACATTCTAAATTGAAGAAATGCATCCGCGACAAAAATGCCACATTTATCTCAATACCAGCACTCACAAGTGCGTGTCAGCCAAGGCAATCCGCAAGGTGTTTATTTACGAAAGACAGCTCATGTAACGGAGTGAGCGAACTCGAAGCTGGATGTGGATGTTTGTGTCATCGTTGCTAGTACGCTAATATAATTTAGCCGGCGGAGCTCAATGCTAACTAGCTAACGTGATACTAGACGCTGTCCACAAGCTGACCAGTGAATAAAATTGTTTTCATTAAAAACAATAATATAATGATAAATAGATTGAATAGTTTTGTTCTGGTAGATGTTTTCTTCGCGTTATGATTTGACAGATTAGGTTACATTTTGCATGTCGGGTTGATTTGGCATATTTTCTTGCGGTAAGCTAGCTGACAGTTGCTAACGTTGTTTTGCTAACAGTCAAAAATTAGCTTGTGAGACGACTCAGCATAAAAAAAAAACACACACCGGGCCACCATTGTGCAATGAACTTTGGGCCGACTGTGCGGTCACTGAGCTGTCCCCCTTGAACCACGCACAATATTTTGTGTGGGTATACTCTCTTTGCAACCTTGTAGGTGTATTTAGCTACTCGATCAACTCGCAACCGAGTTTTCAATTGATTTACAGCAGTTGTTAGGCTCGTCAGCTGAGTTGTGACGATCAGTGCTCACATCGGACTTTTTTCTTTTTGTAGGTTGTGTTGTAGTTGTTCGATTAGACATGTCTTAAATTTAAGACCATACTACCCCTAAAGGAATGAATGAAAACCGATCAGTGTTATAATAATGTGTCTTTTGTGTGGGACTAATGATCAAATAATGAAAATGAACTTATCACCTTGCATTTCTTTTGTGGTTAACCCCTGTCAATAATTTGTCCTGGAACTTAAGAAAGGCCAATCATTAAAGTATACAAATGTATACAGTCTTGATATATGTCAGTCAGTACATAGTACTTTGAGTGAATATGTTCATCTGCTGGTTCCTTCATTCAAGATTCGCAGAAGGCGATTGGTTCGACTGGCAGGGGGACAGACATCACAGCCCAGCACCCCTCTCAGCACACCCCTGACATCCCCACAGAGAGAGACTCCACCTGGACCCCTCCATGGACACTCAGGTGCCACACCCCAGCCCCTGCCACCAGCTGCCTCCCAATCATTGGGGCTCATTGTCCACAGTGGTACCCCTGCCACATCCCCTATGGGCAACTCTGGTAAGAACTGAATAAGATATACAGGTTTTGGGATGTGACTGTCCAGTTTCAGTTGTATCTGTTACAGTTTCCATGTATCTGTCTATCTTATTGTTATTGTAGACAAAACATAAGCAATAAACAGCATATCAGGATTCAGTTAGCTTTGCCTGGCTGTTACCACAGACTTATTGTTGTTAACCTCTTGTGTGGTCTTAAGTCTAACCCTATCATCCTACTCAAATTATCCTGTAACATGTTGTCTCTGAAACTTGGAAGATAAACAACCATGGTTGTTTGAGCACAACTTTGAAAGGGACCTTTTATATTTTTTATGTTGATATTTGAACAGCAGGAACCAGTTGGTACATCCTGAATGACATCAATACAAACAGCAGCAGATTGTTGTGAATACAGTGTCCCCGTCTGATACTAGGTATAGGCCCTGCTGTACAAAGTGAGAATTGATCTTTTCACCCGTGCATTGCTCTAGAAACTGCACTAGCCATGTATGGATGCAGTGACATTTTCCTGGCATTGTTTGTTGGTATGCGTAGATGTGGTGGTGGTGTTGTTGTTATACAAAAGAATCTTTTCAGGGCCACTGCTACTTTTTCATAACTGGTTAAAATGTGTGATTTCCTTCTTTGCTGTTACATAAGTCTTCACTGCATGTCAGTGTGTTTGTTATGAATATTTTAATTGACACAACAGTGGTACACTGTTTTTATTTGACTTAGCAGTTGTTAATGATAATGATTGTTGTGGATCCAGGAGAGGGTTGTTAATTCCAGCTCTTCATCCACAGTACAATCCTTGGTGTTAATCAGCTTTCTCTCCCAGTGTTTTCACTAATCAGGGCATATAATGTTGTGGCACACTCTGCTGGTTTTAAAAGCCGCTAGTTGCCCAGTGTCTTCCATAAACATCAACTCTGACATAAAATATAAAACTTTAATTAGATGCTTATTCATGTCTTATCTATATCTAAGTTCTAGTAAGGAGTGTAATTTGATGTGTCAAAAACAATAATTCAAATTACAGTTAAGAAATTTTATTTAAAAATGCTAAACTATATTAGACAAACACTAAATCAGAGGCATCCCAATACGATGAACATAAAGTAAGAACCAGGAGAGATATGGCAGACTAAAAACCAACACAGCATAAGAAAACACAAAAATATATATGAACCATTACATTTTTAGAGGAGATCTAAAATATGACACTGTCTTTACGGACCTTCTCTCCTTTTCGAGCAGCTTAGGTTTAGACTAGAAAAACCCAGAAAAACAAGTAAACTACAAATTTAAACTTGAAATCTAACTTGAAGCCAGGCCCACAATATAACTCCTATTCCAGAAACAAGGCAACTTATTGTTTAATACTTAAATCAAAATATTATACAATCGTGTCATTTTATTTTTGTGTTTCAAAGGTGCTCAGTTGTGGCGTTTTGCTTTTGCAGGGGTGGCATATGGTAGTCAGAGCAGCGAGGGTGTCAGCTCCCTCTCCAGCTCCCCCTCCAACAGCCTTGAGACTCAGTCCCAGAGTTTGTCCCGATCACAGAGCATGGACATTGACACTGCCTCCTGTGAAAAGAGGTAAGAGTTTTTTCCAATGGCATATTGTATGGCCCAACTCAAAGGCTTTTAGCTCCATGAAATGACAGTTTGGGCTTTGAAGGTTGCTGTAAAAATGTCATCTCTATAATGAAGAACAGAAAATCTGTTCTTTAATTATATCAGTTACAACAGATTCCAATAGAGACAGATTTTCATGTTTTACACCAAAAAATGGAACACCTATTCACAAAATGACCACAGAAATGCAATGAATATCACAGGTTGTTTTCAATTATAAAGCTGTAACAATATTGACTTGTTCCTTTTTTTTGAAGTTGCTTCAGTTTTATTGTTCTTCTGATTATTTGTGACAAACATGAATAAAAATTATTTAAATTCGAGGCGCCACATGTTTTACGAAATATAGTAATTAAGTTTGTTGTAAAAGAGATAATATGACACTTCACATGGACCACTGAGGTTTGAGTGTTAGCATGGTCTTCGTAGGGATGAAGAGACTTAATAAGCACTGTGCCCCTGTTTTATTCCAGCATGTCCCAGGTGGATGTGGACTCAGGGATAGAGAACATGGAGGTGGAGGACAGCGATCGCAGGGAGAAGAGGAACTTAACTGAAAAGGTAAACAGCACAGAGAATGTTACTGAAACGACAGTCTTTTATCTTTAATTACTTGGCCCACTTGACTTTGATCATGTCCATCTTGAGATCAAGTGAGTTTTTAAATGAGTAAACATAAAAGGTATGTTGGGTATTTACAGGAACTTAATTGGGGACTTTCCATAGATGCTATTTGTTTCACTTTTATTTCAGTTCATTGATGCATACCTGTCTCTTTATAGACCACAGAGATCATGAGATAATGAGTATCATGAGAACCACAGTAATGCAAGTCCTTTTGACATTAACGCTGTGAATGTCTCCAGAGTGTGATCAAACCTTCGCTGTTGATTCTGCACCCCCAGGAAACCTCTGCAAACTCAGACGTCTCTGAAGAACAGGCTTTGCAGCTCATTTGTAAGATCCTCCGCGTATCGTGGAAGGAGCAGGATAGAGATGTCATCTTTCTCCCTTCACTGGCTGCAGAGTTCCACCAGAACTCTAAAGATGGTATGTGACTGAATCACTGTCCCCATAGCAACCTGATTGACCGTGCCCTCGGTGAAAAGGTCAAGTTTTGTGTAAAACTTGACAGATTCCTGCATTTGGTAACTTGACTTAATGATCTTTTTTTCTCGGTAGCATACTCCGACTTCAAAGACCTGATCGGCCAGATCCTGATGGAAGTTTTAATGATGTCCACCCAGTCACGTGTCCACAACCCCTTCGCCAGTTTGACCGCCACCTCTCAGCCAATTGCAGCAGCCAAATCTCCCGACCACCGTCTGACGCTGGTGCAGCCCTCCAGCCTAGGTGGCAGTCCCATGGGCCCCAGTGCAGGGTCCTTTGGAGCCAGCTCTCTGTCCAGGCAAGTACACTGACTCAGTATTATGAGCTCTGAAGTTTCCCAGAGAAGTGTCAGGGCTCTGGATTGGTTGTCATCTACACTTGTCCTCGAAAGTGTCTATAAGTTGGAAGCTGCCATATGTGTTTTCCTTGTCTCTCTGATTTTGATTTGATCATTTTTGTTGAAGACATTGTTGCCTGATTAATCTTGCCAATGATCGTCTTATCAATGTTGTCCACAGTCTGTATGGGTGTGGTAGTCCTCACCCAATGGCTTTGGATGCAGCCAAGAGGACTTCTCCATCTCTTCCCACTCCTACTACATCCTCTGTACCTTCCACACCCTCTACCCCACAATTCATTGTTCCACCCAGCCCATCTGTTACTACCACGCCAAGACACTCCCTCAACCCTCCATCTGCCCCCATGCCCATCTCCCAGCGCTATCGGCCTTACTCTGTCAACTCTCCCTGGGGGGTTCCTTCCCCATCTAGCTCTGGTCAAAGAGGATTTAGTTTCATTGGACCCTCTCCTAACCCTACAGGGCCCTCTGTTCCTCCCAACACCCCAGTCCCTGTGCCACCACCCAGCCCCCAGTCCCTCTCCTTGAGCTCACCTTGGGCTCGCAACCTACCCTCCTCCACACCCCCTGCCATGGTGCCCCCTTCTCCCAGATCAAATACCCAGCAGACCGCCTTTGGTTCCAGGATCCCACCGTCTAGGTATCTTATCTGCCATTTGCGTGTCAGTGTGTGGTGCACATGCAAGTAAACGTACTAAAACCTTAACTTTTTGTGACGCACCGGAGAGTCTTTCAACTAAGTCTTTGCCCAGATCCCCTTTGTTGTATATATTGCTTCTGATATTATGTTTCATGTAGTCAGATGTCATCAACACAAGCTCATAATAATCTCAGCTGCATAAGATTTAGACTGCTCATCTAAAAGTCAACCTGAACAACCTGATATTTTAGCATTTCCGTGTTTAAAATGATAAGTTAAGAAAAATGGATAATTCAAACAGCAATCGTAAAAATAAATAAATAAATAAAGTATGTTGTCTGTTACAAATGCCCAAATGGTGATTCAAATCTGGGGAATTAAAAATATATTTAATCAAACATTACTTTACATTACATTACTTGACATTTAACAAAAATGCTAATATATGGGGTGTTCAGACACTTAACAGGCATTCTGGTTTCTTTATTTTGCAGGACTAAGACTGCTTATTGCTAACATGTATAACATGAAAACATCTAACCCGTTTGCATATAACTAATCTTAGATATAGTTTGACAAGCATGTTTAAAACGTCCTGCATTGCTACAAGACTCTCAAGCAAATGATATGGGCTTCATGCCTCTTTGCAACGGCTTGCTCAACACAAGTTGTGACACTCAGTTCAGTTATGAGCTGAAAAAATGTTCTGACAGTGTATTAAAGCTGCAGACAAAATGGCATTAATGAATATTTAAAAAAATCAGCACAGGAAGCAGTTTTCACGCAAGCATGCAACCCTCCAGCATCCTTTCCGTAGTGCTCCCCTCCTCTGTCCTCTTTTCTTGTGACTTGTTACCATTCCACATTTGTCTTCATGTTTTTTCACTTCCTTTCTGTCTCTTCATGCTTTCACAACACCGTCTTTTCTTCCATTCTTTCCCTCACTCCTCCTGTCTTTTCCTCGTCATGTTAGCCCCTTGTCCTTCCTGTTCTTTGCCCTGTCTGACATGTCACAGGACAGCAGTGATGAAGATTCTGAGGAGGAGGAGGATTTTGCACGGGTTCAGTTTGGGTCCAGGTACACCGCTGCACGGTGTGTGTTAATGTGTGTATGCTTGCTCAATGATGGACCCGCTGCATGTTCCAATGGGCCCAGGAGGCTTTCGACTAACAGTGCACAAACACACCAGGGAAAAGTGGTGAAAGAAAAACTGACATAGCCATCTTAGAGGGAGCTTTATTTGTTTTGGTCATCAGAGGTTTAGACATGAGATCCACGAACTATAACTTTTGGTGCATCATGTGATGGTAAGTAATAAATACCGTCTCGGTAGAAGACGATTAAAGTAATCAATGTTCCATAAAGAGCTGCAGGATAGAGAAATTATCCTGTATTTCATAATACATTTCTCTGCCTATTTATTTCATATTTATTGGGTAAAGTCGATTGAATTTCATTTTTAATCTACATGAATATCTGCAGTACACTCTAATGGTCCTCAACCCAGATAAAATGATCCCCAACCTTGAGAGAGCATGTCAACTTAAAGAGAAGATTTCCCCAGTTAGTACAGCATGAGACTTGTGTTTATAAATTTTATGCATGGCATATCATTAAGTTACAACAGGTAGTCTTATTTCTTGCTCTTTGGGCATTTCTACTGCTACTCAGTAAAGTGTTTAGGTGAAGTCATATTGTCTTCCCAAAACAAATGCTCATCGGCCAAATGAGTTTTAGTTTAACTAGCATCTCATTTCTCTTCAGGAAACACTGGCATGCGTGCAGTTACATTGTTATTTAAGTTACTTGTCAGTATAACCTGTTGTGTTGATTTGAGTTTTAGCTTCAGGAGCAATTGTAACCCTGGGCAGCGGCAATTATTCTTGCGTTGCCTGCGTCCAACGGACAAATAACAAGGTTCATTTTATTACCTCCTAAGGTTTATCGTGCTTTGAAGCAGCTCACATTCAGGTTTTGCGGTTACAGCTGACCACTAACAGCAATTTCAACTTATGCCACAACATTTGTCAGTTAAATGCAACAAGCTGAATCATAATATTGGCTTTGAAGTCTTAATTTGATACTATATAAACTCTTTTTTTCCTTTTTCAAGAGCCCAGCGCTGAGATTCTGAAATGCTGTCACTAATGCCTTATAGTTTGTTTCTTTCAGGACCCTTGAGAATGGGTTTGTGCTTGTTAACCATGCAGACATGAAAATGTTTAATGCTAACTGTACATCTCTCTGTTCTGTGATGGTTCTTTTACTTAAAGAGTGACCCTCTGTCCTTGTTTCTGTGTTTACCTTCCTGTTTATAGTCTTGGTGCATGTGGAGGGGGGATGTCCTGCGATTCAGCCAGCGACCGCTTCACCATTGAGGCATGCAAAGAGACAGAGATGCTGAACTACCTCATTGAGCGTTTTGACAGTGTTGGCATGGAGGAGAGGAAAGCTCCCAAGGTAGCTCGCTGTCTGCAAGATAAAGAAATGTCTCAACCAGGTTTTATTAAAATATTAAGTGATTCTGTGGAAACATTTAGATTTTGAGGTCATTTTTAGCTGAGTAACTCTTGTGACTGATATTTCATGTTCTTTTAAGCTTATTCACCATGTCTAAATTGGTTACAAAATGTCCCGAGGACAGGAGAACAGTCTGTACTTCAGAGACTAGCTGCAGCCCAGTTGGTCTGGAAATGAGTGGAGGTTTTTCTCATAAAAAAAAACAGATTCAGCAGAGTCTGCAGAGAGTTTCTGTGGAATTGTCAGCATACATTTTTTTCACAGGTCTGCTCTGACTGTTTTCTCTCTTCTCCTCTCTTCCTTGTTTCTCACTCAGATGTGCAGCCAACCAAATGTCAGCCAGCTTCTCAGCAACATTCGCTCTCAGTGTATTTCTCACGTTGCCCTGGTCCTCCAAGGCACCTTGACACAGCCTCGGTAAGCAAGCCAGCAGCACACTGTGACAATCTTTGGACTATTTTCTTATATCATTATATTTTTGTACATTCTGTGCCTTTTCCTTCCTCAGTCTCCATAGCAACCACTCTTTCACCTTGCCTTCAAACACATTCATTCATTCATTCATTTATTTATTTATTTATTTATTTTCACCACGGTGCTTCTGTCTGTTTTCTACATGTAGAAACCCTCTCCAGCAGTCTCTGCTGGTACCTTATATGCTGTGTCGGAACCTTCCATACGGCTTTATTCAGGAGCTGGCGCGCATTACCCACCAGGAGGAGGAAGTGTTCAGACAGGTGGGATGCACGCCCATCCATTTCTGATGCGTTTATACTAAATCAGGGTCACTTTTGTAAGCTGAAACCCATTGCAGCATACACACTCCAAACACACTCGTATTCAGTGCTATGGACCAAGGAAACAACACATACATTCTGATTAAAAAGCAAAACCTGTCTCAAAAGGCAAGAATAAACCAAATATGAGGTCACTGTTCACTGTGACTACTTACATGAATGTAGTTGGGGTGATACCTTGTTTTGGTCAGTCACTCTAAAGCACCTTCACACAGTGATGGAGAATTTGCAATAATTGAGGCAAACATGCAGTTATCCACAACTTGATAGTTTGCTGGAAATTGATTTCCATAAGTTGACGTAGCACTGATGCAAGACTTGTTTACTATCGCTTCTGTATCTTCTTATTTTTCAGATCTTCATTCCCATCCTCCATGGGTTGGCTCTTGCAGTGAAAGAATGTTCTTTTGACAGTGACAACTTTAAATTCCCCCTCATGGTAAGCAGATGTCGTCCTGGCCTGATCTATACTCTAGTACCAGACAGGAGATGAGACTGTAGTTACAATTACAGGGGATGTACAGTACAGCAGGGCTTAATGAGGTTCTGGCAGCCTGATAGACAGCTCAAGATGTATAGTATATGAACTGGATGTGGGCCGACATCCTTAAATATACATATAATGCTGTTCCCACTGTGCTGCTTCTCCTCTTGGATAGATAGACGCTCTTACCTAGAAATTCAGAGTGAAGCTGCAGCTTATATTCACCATTCATGCTAGCATACACAATAATAAAGTACTATAATCTGATTTGGGACAACTGTAATTTTGGTGCATATAAAAAATACATTTTCTAAAACATTGTTGTCACTTGAACATTGTATGAAAAGTGTTGCGGTTGTAATCTTTTTTATTAAATTAAAAATGTTAAGTAATATCTTGAATCATCAACTAATCTCTAAGTTGTGCAAAAAACCATATATATTGTATTGTGGTCATGGAAGATTTACATCAGTTGTGTTTTGTTTTTACAGGCATTAGCTGAACTTTGTGAAATCAAGTTTGGAAAGACTCACCCAGTGTGCAGTTTGGTGAGTGTACAGTTGGATACCTAAATCTAAATTATCTGATTAAGTGTTCATCATTATGTCCCCAAGGCTCAAATTATTCAGGCCATGTACTTCTCTAATTTTGTCACCAAACAGTTCCTTTCCAAATATTTCCTTGAGTTTTGCGGTTGTCTTTGTTGTTTATACTTTCCTCATACCAAGATGCCCAGCTGACGTCATCAAATTAAATTTGTCCTGCTTGTTTTATTCATGACATTTAGCTTCTCTTAATGAGCTAAACTGAATGAGCAGGTAGGAATAAATGGTTCAGTTCTGATTCTAGCACCCCTAGTTCAATAAAAGGTGTCAATTGTTTGTGACTTGAAACCACAGAAAACCTGTGCACCCGTGTGTAATATGTGTCTCCGTCATGGCTCCTCTGTACAGGCAACATCGCTGCCTCTGTGGTGTCCCAAACCACTGAGCCCTGGTTGTGGCAGAGAGATCCAGAGACTGTCCTACCTGGGAGCCTTCTTCAGCCTCTCTGTGTTTGCTGAGGACGATGTGAGTTGACGATTCAGTTAAACAACTAAATGCCAATTGGCTACAGTCTGGTGCTATTGAATTTATACTAATTCTTTTAAGTTCCTGCCAGCTGTAGAAGTTTGTTTGATGTGCATGTTTTTAATGTGTCATCGTTGATCTTTTTCCTTTAGACCAAAGTGGGAGACAAGTATTTCTCGGGCCCTGCTATCACCATGGAGAACACGCGAGTTGTCAGCCAATCATTGCAGCACTACCTGGAGTCAGCAAGGGTGAGTTTCCACTTTAAGGTTCTTTATTTAATAGCTGTTCGTATCAGTGTAGAGTAATTTGTTAAAGTTGCGTGTCATCTTTTCCAGGGTGACCTGTTCAAAGTTCTCCACAACATCCTACTAAATGGAGAGACACGCGAGTTAGCTCTTAATTACATGGCAGCTTTAGTCAACTACAATGTGAAGAAAGCCCAGATGCAGGTGAGTCGCAGAAGTTATTCAGTAAAACCAAAGTTGTTTACGGTTACCAAACTTCCACATTAAGAGAAACAGTAGTGTTAAATATAGATTCACTTTTATACCACGCCCCTTATTATAAAAATGTTTTTCCCATAAAGAAACGGAAGACTAGAGGGTATTTCCAATACATTTCAGCAACCTGAAGCTTTGACATTCCTGAATTTATGGTTTAAGAAATGTGTACCCCTGCTCTGTGATGCACAGGGCTATGCAAATGTTTGGCATTGTTAACCTAACCTATGTTCTTATTATGATTTAAAAATCTAAAATACTGTACATGCAAATTTGTACAGTTCTTGACACCACCAAAGAATTGCAGGTTTGAAATTAGGATGCAAAATGTACATATCTACACACATTGTGTCATCTGGACTTGTGTTAGTGAAAAATGTAGGAGGCAAATTTCACTTTTTTGCTGACTTGTTCTCATTCAGGTTGTATACAAAGCTTTTGAACATTAATTTCTCCTTTCTCCCAGACCGATGACAAGCTGGTGTCTACAGACGGCTTCATGCTCAACTTTTTATGGGTGCTGCAACAGCTGAGCATGAAGATCAAGCTGGAGACAGTGGACCCTTATTACATTTTCCATCCACGCTGTCGCCTTGTTGTCAGCCTAGAGGAAACGCGTCTAAAGGCCACCATGGAGGAGCTGAAGAGCTGGCTGACTGAACTGCGTAAGTTGACATTAATGAATCAGAAAGCTTTTATGAATGTCTGAATGTTTGATATGTTGTGTTTTATTTTCCCACTACACAGACAATTAATATTTTTATGTAACTTACCTTTTGTTTTATGATGTTTTTTTCCCCATTTTCCTTCTTCAAAGCACTTTAAGAAAATTGCTTTATAAATAAAGTATATTATTATATTATGAAAATACATAGATACATGATTGTGAGGATTCTAGGTAATGTTTTTAAGAATGTTTTGTTCTTGAAGTTTGAAGTAATTAGGTGGTATTATGCTTTGGTATTTCAATAATGCACTTCGGCTACATGGTTCATAAACTGCTGCCATTTTTAGAAATCTGTTAATTGCTCGTAGAGACGCCATTTTGCATATTTATCAGTTCTCAGTGATTCATCAACATGTCAGATTTATGATTTTCTTTTTTCCCCCTAAGTAATCCAATTAATCTGGGATGAATCATCCTTGTCTTACTGTCTCTGTCTTCCTTTTGACTCTGCTTTATTTGGAGTCATCTACAAAACAACAGCACCTACACATGTTGTACCATATACAGTACATATTGTATGTTATGATTGAAATATTATTATAATTATTATTTTATAATGGGAATTATGATTTTTATTTGTTCACACGGACAGACGAAGACCCCACCAAGTTCTCAGAACCCAAGTTCCCCACCGAGTGCTTCTTCTTGACCCTGCACACCCACCATTTGTCCATCCTGCCTGGCTGCAGGCGCTACATCCGCAGGTTGCGAGCCATCCGTGAACTGAACAGGTATATACACACACACACACACACACACACACAGGTATTCAAAGCATGCTTAGTCTATGTGGGTTAACCCTAACCCTATTGCTGTGTTTACCCTGTTAGGACTGTAGAGGAGCTGAAGAACAGTGAAAGCCAATGGAAAGATTCTCCTCTGGCCAGTCGACACAGAGAGATGCTCAAGCGATGCAAAACCCAGCTCAAGGTCAGTTTAACATCCTTCAGATGCACCTGCTGTCTTCCCTTCATTTACTGATTAAACACAGATTTAAAGTCAGAGACCTGCAAACACTCATTTCTCAGTTCACTATCATTAAATGCTGAAACATGCAGGATTCTGCAACAGAGCATATTTACAGAGATTTGATCTTTATCGTGTGTGACTTCGTCCTGTCAGAAACTGGTGCGAGCCAAAGCTTGTGCTGACGTGGGCCTTCTGGATGAGAACCTGCTCCGCCGATGTCTGCAGTTCTACAGCACAGTAATTCAGCTCATTCTCCGCATAGTGGACCCTGCCTACCCCAAGTGAGTTTCCCTGCCACTGACAGGCCATGTTTGCCATTGTTGTGATACTGATGTAAAAGGACCAGATATGGAAACACCCAAAGGGTTTTTTTTTGTTTTTTTTCAATCTATGCTGACTGTCATTCTGTGTTTCAATTCAGAGTAAACTTTAAATCAGTATGTAACCGTAACATTTATTTCTTCATCCCTTTTGCAGCATTACTCTGCCGCTGAATCCTGAGATTCCCAAAAGCTTTGCTGCTCTCCCCGAGTTCTACATTGAAGATGTGGCCGAGTTTCTGCTTTTTGTTGTGCAGTAAGTTCATAGTTCAGTCTTTCACACATTGGTTAACCGTGTGTTAACAGTGAATTGTGGATTGCAGTAATAAAAATGATAGATTTGTCAATCCACAGTATGTGATGTATTGGTTACAAAAATAGTATCTGCATCCATACAGAAGCCAAAGACAGGAGTGATTAATAGGCTTTAATCGCTTCCCCCACCTTGTCTTCCTCCTTTGTTCCAGGTATTCTCCCCAGGTTTTATATGAGCCATGTGTCCAGGACATTGTCACCTTCTTGGTGGTGTTCATCTGCAGCCAGAATTACATCAGGAACCCCTACCTTATCGCCAAGTTAGTGGAGGTGCTGTTTGTCACCAACCCTGCTGTACAGCCTCGTACTCAGCGATTTTCTGAAATGATGGAGAACCACCCGTTGTCTGTCAAACAGCTGGTCCCTGCGCTCATGAAGTTCTACACTGGTGTGTACCATGTATACTGTAGTCCTATCTGCGAGAAAGAATAATGAAGTAATTTTTAGTCCTTACGTTGCTGACATATACATATCTCTTTTTCTCGACTGTCTCCTCTGGTCAGATGTTGAGCATACTGGCGCCACCAGCGAGTTCTATGATAAGTTCACTATACGGTACCATATCAGCACTATCTTCAAGAGTCTCTGGCAGAACATTGCCCACCATGGCACCTTCATGGAGGAGTTCAAGTGAGTCTGCTTTTGCAAAAATTACGCAATTTAGTTTCGGGAAAGTGCCTGTCTCATGTGAATTGAAATCCATCCTCACCGTCTCTTTCATCTTCCTCTGTTTTTACTCCTCTCTAGCTCTGGCAAGCAGTTTGTGCGCTACATCAACATGCTGATTAACGACACCACCTTCTTGTTAGACGAGAGCCTTGAGTCCCTGAAGCGTATTCACGAAGTTCAAGAAGAGATGAAGAATAAGGAGCAGTGGGAGCAACTCCCTAGGGTCGGTGCTCAGCCTTATGATTAGAGTTGGTCATGTGAGGATTAAAACATTGTGCATTGACAGTATAAAACCATATCCATTAAAACTGGGTTTAATTACATTGAATGACAGACTTTGGCTCGTGAGAAGCATTCATATTTGTTTGGTTTTCTGGCACTTCAGTATTATTAAGTTCCAAGTTAAAAAAGTTCCCCAATCGCAATTACAACTTGGATATTGATGAGACCACTGTTAACAAGTCGGAAACTTGTAATCAGGATGAGTCTGATATGACCTGAATGCATCATTAACCTCTAAAAGGACAAGATAAAAATTAAAACAGTAAAAACTAATCGATGACAAAGGTTACAGAGGATATTTTGAGCTGGAGCATATTGTCACCTAAACTCACCACATTGATATTTCTGCTGAGATGTGAGACTAGTGGACAGCTGTTGAAGAAATGGTATTTACTAATTGTTATCCTGCCAACTTTTCAGGAGCAGCAGCAGAGCCGCCAGTCCCAGCTGACTCAGGATGAGCGGGTGTCCCGCTCCTATCTGGCCCTGGCCACAGAGACGGTTGAAATGTTCCACATCCTAACCAAGCAGGTCCAGAAGCCTTTCCTCAGGCCTGTGAGTGTCGCTGCCCCCACTGGACATTTTGTAAAATGGGCACTCGTGCTTGATGAATTCTAGGCTCAGACGAGCTGATTCTAAACAGTGACTTCTTCTTCACACAGGAGCTGGGGCCTCGTTTAGCTGCCATGCTGAACTTTAACCTCCAGCAGCTCTGTGGGCCTAAGTGTCGGGACCTTAAAGTGGAGAACCCCGAGAAGTATGGCTTTGAGCCCAAGAAGCTCTTAGACCAGCTGACTGACATCTACCTGCAACTAGACTGTGCCCGCTTTGCTAAAGCAATTGCAGACGACCAGGTAGGCGCAAAAGGAGATGAAGTGTACACTTTATCACAAATGCAGCATTTAGAGTACTTGGGAGGTTGTTATGATGAATACTGGTCATGAGATAAGGCTGTAGGCAATTGGGGTTAGCACAGTTATGGTCGTATTGCCTTTAAGACATCACTATGAAAGCTCTCTTGTACTCAGTGAACATAATAGTGTTTCACCCCATTCTCCCCAAATAATGCAAGCCGGAGGAAGCGAGGTAGCAAATACTGTCGACTAGTTTTTATGCGTTAAGTGAACAGTTTGCTACATTCACATGATGTGTTTATGTGTTACTGTGTCTTGTTAAAGCACCACAGACATCCATGTGATTGGATATTTCGGTTTGAACTTGAAAGAGCAAAGTAACATTTAAATATTGACTTTATGCAGTTGACAATGAGTGATTTGTTCCTGGGGAATCCTTTTAATTTGAAACAGTTCCAGTGTCGTAACATTCAGTTTTCTAATTTGCTCCTCTTGCTTGTTGCACAGTGTGACAACCATAAAAATGTGTGCAGACATAACTGTGTTTTACAACTTTAATGTGATAGTAACACACAGTTAAGGTACTGATCATTTCAAAGGTGCTGTTCTCTCGCAGCTCCCTAATGATTCTCTTCCTGTTATTTGTTGCTATGCAGCGGTCGTACAGCCGTGAGCTCTTTGAGGAGGTGATCTCAAAGATGAGGAAGGCTGGAATTAAGTCCTCCATTGCCATTGAAAAATTCAAGCTGCTGTCGGAGAAGGTGGAAGAAATAGTCGCCAAGAACTCCCAGTCTGAAATGGACTACAGTGATGCACCTGATGAGTTCAAAGGTCTGTATGTGTGTTTGTCCACACTGTTTTTAAGCATTACACCTGCAGTGTTTAAATCTGTTTATCCAAAAGAGAGGTAAAGGTAAATTGGCTGAAAAAGCCATAAGCCTGACCATACATACTGTGTTTACATATCTCATTTTCTCATTTTTCTGTACAGTCCTCAATATTACAGAGTCCCAAACCTATTTGGAAAATTAGTTTGATCGTCTCTTAATTATAAAAAGACAAAATAATCATAGTGATGTCTTGTTTATATTCACAATCATTTCTCATGATGTATTAGTTGAATATCCACAATGAAGAAACTGCGAGGGCCTATCTGTCTTATTGCTCTGTTTCCACCAGCATCGTATTAACATCTTTAAATACAGTTTTTAAATGAACTTACAAATGTTAAAAAAAAAGATTTTTGTGGTGACTTTAGCCACATCTAGCAAGTCACTGAATCTCTGTAAAAAAACAAGTAGATAAAGTAATTTGCTTAGAAATCTGATGTGAACTCAGGTCAGTCGGTGCAGATGGACAGAATCTTCAAGTGCCTCTGTTGCTGTTAAATTCCAGACATTTGCAGGGGATTTTGTAGCTCATAGAGGTCATATAGACAGCTTAGAGCAGGGCTATCATGTATCCACAGACTTAATATAATCTAGTAAGAGAACGTGGCCCACATACCTCCTTTGATTCCCACATATGCCAGCCAACCCACCACAGTCGATGGAAGTGTGCCATACAGGAGGCTTCAGTATCAGTTTTCTATGTGGTTAAAATCTCCCATGCCGGGTTTTATTTTTGTAACGCACAGTCTTACTGTAACAACCTTGTGACATTTCAATATAGGGCACACTTTATTGAACGCTCTTATTGAATATTTATTGGATATTTTCTTTACTGGTGTTTTTACAGGTGCAATAATATTGCTGTCATATAAAACGCATCATTTTTTCAGCAGTTGGGGTTGTGCATTTCACTGACCCATTGACTTATGGGTCTGATGAAGACATATCTTACATGTTATTCATTGAATTTAGTTGTTTTTCATTTTTCTTTCAAAAGTATTTTGATTTAGTCTTGTTTGTTTGTTTATTTTTTGTTTTATTCATTGACACTAAAACCAGAGGATAGGTAAGATAGTAGAATACCTCTTTTCAGATCCATGCACAACATTTGAATACTGACCCTTCTCCAAACACAAGGAGCAGCCTGTTGAGCAGGGTCTGATGTTTGATTTTTCTCTTTAAAGAAAGAAAAAGGACAACAGGATATAATGACAATAGCATTCACTGTGATGAAAGGAAGGTGCCAGTTCTGCTGTTGATGAAACACAATTTCTGCACAGAAGCATAAAACCAGGATAGGCAGTTAAAGGTTGTTGGTTTTTGTTTTTGCATCTCAGTCTTCTGTAAAATGTACATATAACTGTGTTGTAACAGACCCTCTGATGGACACACTGATGACTGACCCAGTGATGCTGCCTTCGGGGAACATCATGGACCGATCTATCATCCTACGCCACCTGCTCAACTCCCCCACTGATCCCTTCAACAGGCAGCCGCTCACAGAGAGCATGCTGGAGTCAGGTAACCCCACCACGTTGCCTTTTCACCAGTAATTACATGTAAAACAGTTCTGTTCAAGGTATGCGAGGGCAAAGTGCAAAAGTCTGTCTTATTAGAAAGCAAAGCAAGTATTAGATTGTGAGCGTCATTTTCTCAGATGTTCCTCATAATCTCTTGTTAATTCTACAGTCCCTGAACTGAAGGAGAGGATCCATGCCTGGATGAGAGAGAAACAGGGTGGGCGGCCTGTCTAAGGACCACATGTCACCAACGTCCGGCCTGCTAACCATCATTAAGGGATCTGTCCAAATCGCCTGAATTCAGTGTCACAACTACCAATGACAACAAAAAACATTTTAAATGGAAAAAAAAAGGAGACCTGATTTGATTTTTTTTTCCTTTTTTTTTTTCTTTTTTTTTTTTTATTCGCATTTACCCTTTTTGTCTCAAACCATTATCATGGTTCTAAAAACAAAACATAATAAAGTTAAAACTTTTAAGTTTTTTCTCATGAGTTTGTGTATATATATATCAAAATATATACATATATTTAACAAGAGTTAGTTAATGCATTATAATGCTGCAAGATTAAGTTTCCACCAACAGGTTTACCAGCGAGGTGCAAACACTCACTTCACTGATCATCTTCCTTTACTGTTCTCATTTTGTTTTGTAATACTGTGTATGTTGGCTTCATTGAAGACTTATAATTATTTGAGGCAGGTGGGAGGGCAATACATTTGGGGGAGTCTGGGTGGGTGCTGATAAAATTGCTAGCCCTGAGTTTTCATTATGAAGACTGTGACAATGATGAACTTGAGTCCACATAATGTATGCTGGTGTCCTAACACATGCACAGTTTGTGCTTGTAGACGAAGTTCAGAACTGGGAATAATCATTAAGGATGTAGCTTAACGTAAACTAATCCTAAAGTTAGCTTCCTTTCGAGTACAGTAGGAAGATAAGCAGTGGTTTACCAAAATACAGTATATTCAGTTGTTCCTTTTAGTCACATTCTTCCTGCTCACTTCGATAAACTGAATTTATTTCTTGTGTGTGCATGGCCTCAAGTTCAGAACCTCCTAAGCGCCTCATGGACAAATAACCCTCTTTTAGGCGAAGTGAAAGGACAATGAGAGAATGTAGCATGACCACCAGAAACACCATCGTAGGAGCACACCATTAAAGTCTGTTCGTCAGAGCCACTGACATCTCACCTCAACATGGTCTCTTTCAAATGGCACTGTACCTAACTTGACCTTGCTGACCTTAACTGTACAGGAAATGATTTCCTTTAACCACATACCTGTTTTGGAAGCTAGGATTTTGAACTGAAATAAATGATGATGCACATTATTTCAAAACTCGTCACTGGTTTTTCCTCAGATTGATGCCTTAGTGGTTTGGTTTGGCCCCATTTTTTAAAGTGTATTTGACATGAAAAGACAAACGCTGCATAAAACAAAATGTCAAGTTATACAAAATCTAAAATTTATATCACTAATAGATATTGATGTAAAGAGAGTAAACATTGAGCTACCCAGGTGACTAGGTGAGATTAAATAACACAATAAAATACCAAAATTATCAATAAAATCACTCAAAAGTCAAACATAAAAATTCCATACAAATTAAAACTTAAAAAAAAAAAAATTAGTGGCGTTTTTTTTTTTTTTTTTTTTTAAGGGTAACTTATTCCAGTTCCTGAAAACACAATCTTTTTTTTTTTTGGAATGTGGTTTCCCAAATGCACAAGCTTAGTCATTCTTCTACTGTAACTGTTATTAACTAATGGATTGACTTGGGCAACTGTCCCAATTTTATTGGCAAGATTTAAACCATGTATAATAAAGGTTAAACCTGAGCAGTTTATCTCGAAAAACCAGAAATTACCCCTTAGTCACTCTTGAAGGTGATCACCTTTGTTACAAACCATGACAAGCCTACGTTTTATTTTGTCAAACACAAAAATTGAGCAGAAAATGTCGTTTCTGATGAGGTTTTAATTTATACTGTTCAAAATAAATATAAAATAGGCCTTATCCGTACCGTATGTGGTTTTAAATGTAGAAAAGGATTGTAAACATTGTGAAGTAAATGAAATATACTACAGCGTTTTTTAAGCACCGAGATGTGACGTGCTCCATTACTCGCTAGGGGGCGCTCTTTGCGGCGACCCTGGGTGTTGCGGTGATAGCGGTGCGGGGAGCGGTGGGTAGAAATCCTGCAGTGTGGCGTCACGGTCGTGAAAAAAAAGGGAAACAAACCCCGCCCACTTTCTTTCTCCCTTCCGAAACCGAGGATTATTATAGGCTCTGCGACGCATTAGTCACCAATATATCTTCGTTGATTGGCCCGTAAGGCTGCCAGTCAGCGTGGCCGAGAAGGAGTTGACGTAATCTCTTCGGTAAATCAAGGCAATCTATCAATTCTTCTTTTCGCTTGTGTGCAGATAGACGTCCGCCTTTTATCTCCACGGGAAAATAAACTCGTCAGAAATTCACCGGTTGCAACACAGCTCCATCCGGCGGAGGATACCGCTATAATGGGTGTTTTTTACGAAATTGGACTTTGTAACAGTTTTCGTGCTCGCAGATTCTGATAAAAACAACACATTTTGACGCCCGCTAGCTAACGTTAGTTCTCGCTACTGTCCGGTGGTGTTGGTGTTATCCTGGTGAGAGTCTTAAAACGTGAGTAAAAAATGTTGAATTAATTATTTACGTCTTTAATGTTTGTAGCGCACGAGGTTGTTATTACAGATTCATTTAAGGTAGTTGTTAGTGGCTGATGAACGACTATATGAGCAACGTTAAAGTGTCTGGCAATGTGTTTGGACCGTTACACGGTCCCGGTTACGGTATCAGTTTATTGAATTCATTATATTTAATTTACAAACTGTATAATATTATTCGTTTACGAGCAAAGTGTCTGTCTTTGGGTGCATCGTCAAATCCGTCAGACACCGGAGGTTAGTTAGTTCCGTCTCGTAACACTAGATACTGAAGTAACTGCAGTCAGTGTTTCATAGCTTAACGCTAGCTCATAGTGAAAAATATAGCAGATAATGTACGAAACATTGCACCCATTAGCATTTAATGTTACATTTCTCATACCCTCCCATGCAGGTTACACCAGGAACAATGTCGAGTCTGTGCTGCTAAAATAAGCATGCAACTCCTCCCTGCACTGTTCCACAACATACAGCAGCGGAGGATTAGCCTACTTCCTAACATCCGCGAATTTAATTTTTTAAAACGAAAATTTAAGCTCTTTGTCTGCACAGAATGAGCACCGCTGGATGCAGCAGACAGGCCGAGCTCACTGTCCCACTGTAGCCCAAACCAAATAGGGCAGATAGAATTTCATGGGCGTATGCTTTAGCAAGTATGGCTGACTGCAAGGACATGGAAAAACATGAGATATTTGGCCTATGTAGTCACGGGGCGCGTGAGGTATAGCTTAAATTCACTGTAAACATATCGCAAAGTTGTGTTATTCTAAAACAATAAATTATACTCTTTATGCAGCTCAGTTGTTATATGTGATATAATATTTTTATTTGCCAAACGAGTATTTCACACCTACTGTGGATTTATAAATTAAATGCATCACTTTGCAGCCTTTATATGACTGTTAAATCTTTGATCGGCTGCTGTTTACAAAATATTAAAGCGCTTCAGTGGCTTTGGTCGGCCATATTTGTTGTAGGCTGTTATTACTGGAAACTGGGAGGCGATGGACTGTCATTGTGTTTGATTTACATTTTGTCAGAATTGTATTCTGGCAGTTTATATATTTTAAACGAGGAAACAAACGCAGTCTTGCCTCATTTACTTAACACCACATATTTTTTTTATTTTTTTACCAAGCAGATGCAAATATCTCTATTTCTGTGTTTCCTTTAGGAGGGATATACAAAGAATCTTACTGGGAGACAGTCCTAAACCTCAAACATGTCTGGGGCGTCTGTTAAAGTCGCCGTTCGAGTTCGGCCCTTCAACTCCAGGGAGATGAGCAAGGATTCAAAATGTATAATTCAGATGCAAGGCAACACTACAAGTAAGTAGTCCATTGGCATTCACACAACATGATTTATCAAATTTATACAGGGCTTTCTGCTCAGGGAAGTTCAGTATACCACACATGCACCCGCGTGGTCTTCCTTCAGGGGTCTTAGCAGAGAACAGTAGAATGAGCAAACTGAATAGTGGACGGTTGGGGACAAACAGCTCAAAAGAGAATAAAAGGCTTACAGAGTGAAATTCCTCCTCCTCTGAAGGGGCCTGCATGCCTGAGGAGTCTCTCTGTGTGAGAAACGCTGAGTTGGTTCATACTGGGAGACCCAGGGGTCGCTACAAAGCCTGGCCTACAAACACCCCCAATTCATCAAGGCTTTATCGCACAGTTGGTGTTTTTAAGAATGGATATGAATGTTGCTTTGTAGTTTATGACTATGTTATCTTTTAGTCTACACAAACAGTTTGTGAAGAGCTTGTAGAGGCATATAAAGTGTTATGGTCAGAAGTTAATCTTTTACCAAATGCGCAGATTTTTATTTTGCTGCAATTTCACAAAGGAAAAAAAAAGTGATTGGGTTAAATTTACAAAGGCCCACTGACATTGGATAAAAATGAACGCAATTTCTCAGATGTTGCAGCGTCATCAGATATGTATCGCCTTTAATAACATATTATTGGGATCAGTGTTTAAGAAGATGTTGTATACATGTAGTTAATATGATTCATCCTCATGCTTAAGTCGCTCTTGGTTTTTACACATGTGCAGGGTGTATGAAAACATGGCTGCAATATACGTGGAAATTAAAATTGATAATGGAAAGATGGATGTATTCAAATAAACTAGATAATGAAATCTGATGTGTACTAGCAAAGGTAGGTAGGTTAGATAGGTTTCCATGAATATATTAAACTTGATGGTGTAAATCTGTGATGATACCCTACTTCGGTGCTGTTCTTGGGGAGTCTGTGAAAGGATGGACAACAGCGGAGAAAGAGGAGAAAACCTTAATGTGGTTTGTAGTCTTGTGATTCAACCTGCTTACTTGTGACTGTGAGTCATCAGATACTGTGAAGTGCTAGCTACCTCCTCTTACTCATGCCTGTGCTGTATGTCCCATTTCAGCTGGCAGATGAACACTCTCCATGATATTAGCATGGAAAAATTTAATGGCCCAGTAACATGACAGCATGTGACCACAGAAACCTGTTCTGCCAGCAGATTCTCTTATTTGCCTTTTGTCTGTCAGTCTTATCGGGCTCGTTAGACTAAGCCTATATGAATCTTCCATAAGATCAAGTGTCCCTTCCAGTTATGGCTCACTTGCCCTTTATCTCTCATACTTTACCAAAGAGAAGCTTTGTGTCAAATCCCCAGTACTTTTACTCCATATCCCTGGGTTTTCATTATGCCAATGTCACCCGGAGGTGCTGGAGGGTGACTCGTGGTTTGTAGAAGAACTGCAGTGGAATATGCAGTGTTTTTGGGGGGTTAGTAAGTGAGTGTGTGAGCGAGGGAGAGGAGGAGGCTGCAGTACTGCCTACTCTACCTCCTATCACATGGGCAGATTGCAGAGCAGAAAGGGAGGCTGGCAGGCAGCCATACTCTCTCCCTTCATCAGGACTTCATTGCAGATGGTATGCTGAGAATGCTGTCTTATTAGGATGCTGAGAGGTTGAATGGTAGGTAGTGGCTCAAACGTACACAGGTTCATACATGACATGCAGTTGAGGTTATCTCACATGCTGTGTGAAAATCTAACATTTCTGTAGTTGTGCTCACTGGATTTCCTCACACTTTGTGTCCATCACCGTTTACCAAAGTCATATAGAACTTATTACATATGCATTTTTGTATAATTTTTTAGTCTAAACAATTCAACAGTGGTTTGTTTGGGAGGCCCAGTGGTAGTGTGCACAATGTTTTAATGGATTTCACACAGCGATACTGTAGGATTGTTTTTCATGACTAACATATGCATATAATTCCCTAATTCTGTTATTTATAACCCATCTCAATCATGTGATATGTGAGGTGGTTATGAGATATATGTAACTTGCTTGGTGTTTATTCATCTCAAATTAGGGGTTATCGATATGACTTGAAAATCTGTATCATGATTATTTCAAACTTTTACCTCGATTTATAATTAATGAATGATTACATTGGTGCTTATCGGTCTCTCTCTTTTTTTGAGCTATGTACTCTTCATATTCGGCAATGTGATTGTGTTCCAAGTGATTAAACAAATTGCTGAAGTTACCTCTGATCGTTATCCGTGTTGCATTCACCGCTGTCTGGTAGCCTTGACTGGTAAGACCCAATCAGACGACGAGGCACGTTTGCAAGTGTCTGAGAAAACTCTGGAGTACTGTGGACTCCAAGTGTAAACATAGCAAAAGTGATGCGTTTTAAATTTGAAACGTATTAGTGTTGACGTAGCCTAAGGCTCAGTGTTTGCACTCATGTCATCCATATTGCTGGCCTCCTCTTTGAGTGATTGTGGACTTACATTCGTTGGACAGGGCGGAGGCATGTGCCTAAACACAGTTCATGAACGCACGCATTGGGGAAAGTATTAAACGAATTAACCAACATGAGCAAGATGAAGTCGGGGAGAGGTTCTAAATTTGATATTTTTTTGGTTAAATCCTCTTCCTTATAGTCGCTCAAATTCATATTTGTAACAAACAATTCCTAATGTTACAATTTTTCACAACAGAAAAAAGTATTGCGACATCCATATAAACTTCTCAAACCACCGCTGCAGCAAAATTTTTTAGGATCTCTGTGATCAACATGTCATACTTTTGCCATGTATTAGGAGATTTTTAATGATGGCTAACATTTAAATGGCACTGAAAGCTGTCTGACAGAAATGGACTGTTTTATGTAATTGCTTGGTCAGCTTGTAGGTGTTTGGCAGATGTGTGGATGAAGCCGTGGCACTCCCCTTATTGTTGTGACTCGCTCAAGGGCGTATGTGTCTGTCTGTGTGCATGTGTCAACAACACAGAGCAAGAGAGGGCTTGGGGGCAAGGGCAGGATATGCTGTCTCCCTTTCTCTCTTGCTCCTTTTCACCATGCATGGAGGGTTGTCAAGGATAGGGCACAGGCAGAAGGGGCAGCAAATTGATTATCCAGTGTGCAGGAAATGTGTCCAAGGCCTCTGCAGGCAGGCTGGAGACAAGTAAAGGCCTCTTTCAATGGAAGCTCTTAAACATACCAGAGCTAATGTAATTATAAAGGGGTGTGCGATGGGCTGTTACATTAGTTAGTGTTGGTGCTCCAAATGTTGAATAACTCCAGAACACCCAAACCCTGCCTTCATTACAGCCCTGATGTGTTCTCCACATCGGTCTCTACTTATGTAACCCATGTGTTATATTCCCCGCTCAGCCAGTGAGCAGCCAGTCATGTATGTATGGCCAAAGATGGTTGATAGATCTCGCACTGTGGATAAAGAGAAGCATATCCTCTGTTATCTTAGAGCATTACGCTAACTTTGGTGGAACAAACCTGCATGCAGACAGATTATTTCCCACATGATCAATTTTTTCCATTAGTGGAGATGTTCAGTGCTAGAAATGGCATTTGTAATGCACGGTTGCTATCCACGTTTTCAAGTGCTGGCTATTACACAATATCACCCCCTATGCAAAGAGTAAACTAATTGACAAATTGCTAGAACAAACAGAAGGTCACCATATCAATCAAACCTTTACCTTTCAGATACAATTCTGCTGAGTCTTCTCTCCGTACAGGCTAAGTGGATGGTGACCTTACAAAAAAGCTACAGGGAGGAATTAGCTGAACTCCAGTGTCGGTTACACATAAGAGGGGGAGACAAGTGGGGAAGTAAGATGGGAAACTTGTGTTTGGATGAGGGATGGTCATCGTACTGCTGAACCCTATGCAGACAGGGCCGATTGACCTGATTAGGACCAGTAAACCGCTGTCTTTCCTCAGGTCGCCACGCCCTGCTGCCGTAATCTCTGTGACCCTTGTAGGTGTACGCATAGCGACATACAACCGCTGAGGGTGTTACATTCCTCATCGCCTCATGCTGGGATTGTTTTGGAGCGACACACATTTGCCCACACGCGCTACTTACAGAGCAGACTCACACATTCCAGACTGACCTCCTAATGAAGAGGGAGGACAGGCAGATGTCTGTGTCTGTTATCAGCTCGTGCTGTGTCATGAGACTTAAAGGCCAGGGGCACAAAATCATGTCATGCAGCTCAGCCAGTTTTCAATACACCCACCTGTAACAGCTGTATAAGAGGAAGTGACGGAAAGTTTGAATTATTGTGCTATATTGAAAAAAAAAAAACTCAAAAAACTTTTCATAATAATAACCAGGAAGAGACAATAATCATGTGAGTCCGGGTGAGAGGAAATGTAATCATGCACCTATCGCTGTCATAAATCTATATGTGGTCATCTTCTATACTGAGTATTCAAAGCAAAAAAAATCTGTTTTCTGCTGCTGCAAAAACATCTTGAATGAATGAATAAAAGCTTCTCACATCTTTTCCTTTTCATATCATGTTCTCTAGTTTTCTTTGGCTCATGATGTTGCATTTTTGCCCTTATATCCTCTTTTAAGTTTTGGTCTCAATGATGCAAGTTGTTGTGTGAGGCTGAGGTAGTTATTAAACTGAATAATAAGACAGTGGTTAGTCTCGGGATTGTTAATGCAGATTGGGTCAAGGTGTATGTCTGGATGGATGTTAACCCAATCGAACCAATATTTAATTTGAATCATGAGTCTCAATATCAGGTTTTTATGATGGCTAGATTCTTGATTATTGAAATCTTCTCTGAATGAGACAGGCATAAAATCTGTTTAGGTGAAATTCTGTTCATGCAATCAGCATTAAATTCCAAATTTACATTGCAAACTAAAAAGGGACACAAAGCCATGGGGCCTTTCCTGTCAGCGCTGAATCCTTCGTTATTAATAAATGTTTTGAAATGAATAAGAAACCACAACATGACATTGCACATCAGGGATGGGCTGAAGGCTGGAATGTACCAGAAGTGGTAGAGGTCAGAAGAGGAAAGCAGTAAATGCCTTCTCTTACTAAATTGAGGTTTCAGCTTTGAAGCTGATCAAGCCACTCATGGTTTTCACTTTCACTTCACAATTTATGTTGACTCTTCATCATTCACCACTTACTTTTTGTGCCACATTTAAACCTTCGTCTTGATGCCTCTTTGGTTTAGTGCTTTGTCAATTCACTTGAGCAATAAATTGTTAAACTGCAAACACTTTTCTTTTAGCATGTGGTTTGGGACTTAAAGTTTATAGAAACCCACATTTTGAAGTTATCAAAGATCAAAGATTTAATAAAAGTTAACAGTGACGATATCAGCATCAGGCTGTATATCCGGTGAATTTATTGGCTCCTATCAACATCAGAGGGCCTCAGGATCAGCTGCAGATGTCTGGTGTAATCAGTGATGAAAAGCATAAAACAAGTGAATCTCATGAGATTACGTTAGTCACATTATATACATCATCATTCATGTAGAATAAAATGACCTTCCAGGAAACGTATGGCCCAATTGGTTTCTTTGCAAAGGATCTTACATAGCATACTAGCCTCAGTGATGAGCATGCAGTAGTCTTTCAGTACTCACCTTATGTCATTGAATTTTTTCCATACATCAGCTTTGTTCAATTTCGTTCACCTCATTCTTTTTGGCTCACTTTTTGTTCCAGCTTGTGATGGGGCTGAGTGGAAACTGTTTGAGCCCTTTGCAGAAAATATGGGATATTAGAGGAGAGGATGGGAGCGGAGCTGACTCGAGAGGGGGAGGGGGCATGTAAACGCAGCCACAGCAGCAGAGACAGTGAAAGTCGTGCACGAGCACTATTCACGTGTAGGACAGCGTGAGGTGGCACCACACACACTCGCTTCTGCTAGGGATGATGGGATTCCAGTCATAATGTTGGAGGCTGATAAATGTGGTAAATTCAGTTAAGCTAAAAGAAAGGGAAAAGCTGTAAGATCTGTATCTTTTAATCGGTAGTCATTATCTCTCAGATTTTGTGCCGCAACAAAACATAAAAACACCCACCAATGGCATGAGATAATTTTGTTAATTTGAATGCAGTTTCAGGAATTTTCTATAGGTAAAAGTCACGAGAATAGGGCAAATGAGTTATTGGTAAAATAATTCAGGACTTAATCCTAGATTAAATATCTTGTTCAGGTGATTTTCTTTTTTGCAGCATGGATCCCTTCAGAAAAAACAACAAGATATTGATGCTCTTAGGGAGCTGTTCCTGGAGGCCTCTGCTTCGATTGTCTGCAGACCAAACAAATCCATTAATGTCCATAATATAACCAGAGATAAAAGGCCAACCCCCGCCTTCCCACGCATAACAAGGTGGAACATCACAATGCTAAATGAGTCTGGTGAAATGCAGTTTGGACAAATGCTGAAATGTTTCCTTGCTTTACAGGAGAGTCATAGAATGAAGAAGTGTGTGTGTCTGTGTGTGACCATGCATTCACTTCGGTGTATGCAGACAGGGAAATAAGAAAATGCCAACAAATGTTATCAAAGTAAAACCAGTTGAAAAGTATTGTTGATATGGCACATGCAGGGTGGGAGTAGTATAATGGCTGATTCTTTGCAACAGTTCACTTGAGTCTGCTTCACTTGAGTGGCTGAATATAGATTTGTGTACTAATAAATTTACAGTAGAACCTAATGCTCTTTTACTGTCAGTGCATTACCAGTGCACCATCCTCTCCACACAACCAGTGGATTTTTCACTTGACTCTGCTCACATCCATCACCATTCATCTCTGACTTGATGATGAAAGCACGGACTAAAAAGCTAATGGTGTGTTTTGTTTTAAAGTTATGGCGCTCCTGGCTTGCTCCTCTTACGTTCTCTTTGGTTCATTGCCTGAGTTGGGTGAAATGGCTGGACTTTCCCACATTCAAGAGACTGAATGTGTTTTGGGTTTTTTCTTTCTTCAGTTTTTGTGCCCTCACTGACACAGCTCTCTTTCCAGACTGTATTGTTTGGTTTCCTCTCACAGTCTGAGGGCTGAATTCAGAGGCAAACTGGAGAGCTTTACAGTCCAGGCACGGGTAGCTTGGTGGTAGGCATGATGCTCACTTTGTATTATTCATGTGTAAGAAGTGAGGAGGGGTTGGCAGTATATTATTTTTGAAACCTTAATTAATAAGACGGCTGAGCTGACTCTTGATCTGGTTGGCAACTGGAGTCCTCTGCCTCTGGAGTTGTGTCATGCTGTTGTTTGAACACTGTGCTGCAAACTGAGATCAGAAGTATGCAACACACATACACATACACAGTTTCACGCGTCATTCCTGTCCTCCAGAGAAAACGCAGGATAAAAGGTGTTAGTCATCTGACATTAGCTTGAAGCATCAATCATTGCTTATCATTAATGTTTTCTGGCTATGTCAAACAAGTGATGCAGCTTGTTGCTATCTTTTTTTTTTTTTTGGGGGGGGGGGGGGGGGAAATAAGATGTGAGTTTTCACAGATCTGTGTGCCAGAGTTGAGCTCATGATGTCACAATGCTTACATAAAACAGGAAAGCATTTAAAATGAGACTTCAGTCTCTGAGCAGAGGCTAGTTGAGGAAATCCAGGTCACTGCTCTGTAAAATGGGTGCCTTTTGTGAGCAGTGAATGTAAGGGGCTCTGTATTTCCCTTGTCTGTGCAGCTTGGTCTACACTGTTGTCAACACTCAGCCATTCTGCCTGGATCATGTGATGATCTGTATGCTGTTTTGAGACAAATCTGAGACAGTGTTTTATCTTAATTCAAAATTTAAAACAAATTTGGAACTGTTTTGAAAGAACAGATTAATATCATAATGCAAATGCAGTGTTATAGTTTATTTCTCATCATGACTTTCACTTCTCTATAGATTTAATGATAGCCAGCAATGACTAATATTTGGAAAGTTTGTGTCATAGATTATATAAAAGTCGTAGATTGTTGGAGTTGACAGAACTGTTACTACTGCTCAGTTTGCGGATATTGATACATGGCATCTTATTCGTGTGAATACTATTAATGTATTATTACTGTTTCCCATGATGTTGATTGCTGAAGTTGAGCTGAGAATGAATATCATGTTGTGGTACCAAATGTTTAGAGATCTCCAAGATATAAACTATGAAGGAAGCAGCTGATCTTTAATCCTTTTCAGTTTTTGTTCTGAATCACATGCAGACGCACTTCCCCAAAGTTCATTGTGAAAAGGTTGACACAGGCAAATTTGAATTGTTAATACATTTAGTGCTATTTTTAACTGGAAAACACTGGTCTAAAACGGTGGAGGTATTACTATAGCTTTCCATGGCGCAGGATGTGTTGGGACAGGCCTCTGACCTTTGAGGCAGCACCTGCAAAGAGGAGAACCTCCTTGGAACTGGTGCATGAGAGGCAAATTGTCTCTTCAAGCTGTGAAAACAGCTGAAAACTCTAAGGATCATTTTGTTAATGTTAACATTGTTTGACAAGTTGGTGTGTTCAGAATTTGATTAGACACATGGGGCATTACACTTGCATATCATTGGCATGTAATTTGGATATTTACTGTTATCTCAGCTCTGACTTCATGCTAGTTCTATGTGCCTTGTGGGTTTAACCCCCCATGCCATCACCTGAGAGGCTGCCTAATATCCCTCTCTCTTTGTTGCAGTTCTGTGTTTGTTTAGCTTCTGAATGGAGTCCTGCTGGCTTAGCATGTTTTCGGTGTCTGGTGGCTTCTAGAAGCCTCTCTGTTATAATGGACTCAGTGAGTCTGCGTGAGCTGCTAATATCAAACGGCACTTGCAGCCCACACTAGCTATCAGTGTCTGTGGGCTGGGAGCAATGTATGGTTTGGCTATGAGTTTGGCAGAAAGGTTGGGTGGTTGAAATCTGTCCATTCCTTCCTGTCACTGACAGTCTGTCGGCATGTGAAGCACTAGCCACCATCTGCTGCTGTATAAATAGACAGTAGTCAGAGCTGGAACAGCTGGCACATAGGCCAGGACTGCGCCCTTTCCCACTACTTTCTGGCGAGACAGGCAATGAAACCCATAGTCATTTTAATGTATGACTTCTTTTATTTTATTTTTTGGCACGAAGTTGCTAAAAAGTAAAATACACTTCATAGAGAAATTATGAACAAACGTGTAATTTCAGCTTTCTGATGATTTTTATTTCTTAAATGTCATGTTAATACGAAACCCAGTTTCCATAACTGAGACAAGGAAATAAGAGAAATCCTGTTACCAAATGTATATGAATAATAAGGAAAAACAGCATGTTTGTCTTTTCACCGTACTATTTCTCCCCACACTCTACGAACTAGGAATTAAATCAGATTTCTGCAAGTAAACATGCTTTTCATTGCAGTGCATGTAACATATATTGGGATTTCCTGCCCAAACCAGATTTCTTCAAATAACCTGGTTTCATGGGTGCAGGTAAAGACTGTCACTGTATTTATTTCAAATAAATCACATTTTCTTTTCACAACAATAGTAAAATTAACATATTTTTTAAAGTAGTCTAATTGTTTTTAATGCACACTTACTACATTTATCTGACTCCAGTCACTTTCTAACAAAAACATTTAAAGTTTCCTTTTTCATAAATGTGGCAGCCACTTTTTCTAAAAAGAGAGGGGGGTGAGGCAGTGTGAAAAGGGTCATTGTGATAGAGGGGACTGGGCACATAAAGCCTTGTCATAACAGATTACCTAATGCGTTTTGCAGGCTCCGTTGTCAACTGCAATACCCTGTATTCAGTGCATTGTTCTGGTGTCTTCCTGCTTTTTTCTCCTCTCCTCTTTCCCAGTAGGAAGAGAAAAATTACGTGATCAGCCTTCTGAGTAGAAACTGAGGATTTGTTGGTACGAGCTTAATGCATTCCTTTTAGATAAGAGTTATTACTCTGATGTAGAGGCTCATCTGATGAAATGAAAATGTGTGCTGTTGACATTAACAGAAAGTTGGGTGTAGTATGTCTGAGTCAATGACGGTGATATGGACTGTGGTTTGAAGGGTTATGTGTCCTGGCTACACAAACTCATCTAACATCATCTAAGATAAACCAGGGTTTTCTGACAGGAGTACTCAGCAGAGGAGTATTGAATTGCTGTGTGGATTTTTTTTTTTTAATTAAAGGCCACAAGGCATCTCCCTGACCAGATGGGAAAGTGCACTGTATCCAAGAGTGTAATCAAGATACCACATGTTAGTTTCTGTTTTGGATATGTTGTATGTCCTGTGTTGTGGCTGTGACAAGCTCAGCTGTTTGTCAAATGTGCACAGCAGTGCTCAGACACTACTTTTAGCCTGCAGCTTTGAGCTGCATCCAGTGACAACTCTGTCACCTGTGCCGCAACCCTGGCAACCAAGCCATCACAGACTCTCTTCTAAAGACACTGGATACAGCATTCAGAGCATTTCTGTGGCCACCTCAGCATCCGCCCCATCCACTCTTTATGCTCCCTATTCAAGAGCAATCATATTAGCATTAATGTGGCAATGCTGAAACCAAAACCAATGTCAGCAGCTACTTTGCCTCACCACTCATGCACAAACTGACACAGGTGTGCAGTTGCAATTTTGTATTGTGGTACACAGCATTAGCGCTGTAGTAGCATCAGTTTCTACCTGACATTGTGATAGGACAGGACATTTAAATCCTGTATATACTCCCATACCTGTATGATACAACACACTTTTTAAAAAATATATTGTTTTTTAATAATGAGGTAAATTATAATCTGTTCATTTCATATTACTATATCAAACAGCATCTATTAATAGCAGAATATAAAGAAGCTGATTCACATTTAAATTGTGCACAACTTTTTTTGAAACTACTTGCCTGTCTCTGTTAACTGCCTCTAGAAATGGAATTTGGCAATGATTTTATATTACTTTTTTATATCATCTCTCTACAGTTAAGATGTGGCTAAATTGTCATATGTTTCCGTTATTACATATGCAATGAGTGCACATGGTTGGGGCTGTTTGTTGCTGTTGGAAGCAACATTTAGTAGAAAATGGCAGTCCTGTGAGTGAATTAATTGAAATAGTATTCTTCAGAAGTCAGCTGTTACATCACACTGCTGCCCGTATATATACAGACCCCGGGGAAGCTATTAAAATTCCTCAGTCTCGCTGAAAGAAGCACACATGGTAATTACAATTCTGCCCAGATATTATTTCTCTGAATGCCTGGGTTCCCTCAGCAGTTCATGCACATGTTTTCTTTTATATTTTACGTATGCATCTATTTTATGGCCTTATCATCTTCCTGTGATGCCTGGCAGGCATCGATCAGTTTGAACTAACAGCTTGTAGGTTACTGCAAGCGAGACGCTGATATGTTCAGCCATTTTAGACCCTGCTTGTCTTCTAGTCTCAGGTGAATGGGGGCTAGCTTTCAGTTCCCATCTGGTGCTCAGAGACCTCCTAACAACCTAATTACTGAGGGGTGTCTTTGCTTTCCTGGCCAGATTATAGGCCCCATGGTGAACACTGGAGTACAAAATGTCTGCCGGCTACAACCAGCTGAGTGATGTTCTTTAGATAGAAGGATGTGGTTAGTTAACTGGTATTCACCCTGCCTTGAAATGGAAAGCTCCTATGGAGTGCCAACATCCTATCAGCCCTATATTCTTACGAGCAGGAACTGAAAATGCAGAACTGTGGCATTTTGGAAAAATAAACATTTGACTTGCCCTCATATGTCACTCAGTAGTTTGTATCTTTTCACTGAGCATGGGTTTCTGGCTAAATATCTCTGTCTTGAGAGAATCGTTTCCCCTACTTAGTCCGCCACATGTCATCTTTTGCATGTCTTCCGTTTTTATAATAAGGGAAGTTCAGTATTTGATGCCCAGATGGCAACACAGTAATGATAAAATACTCCTTAATGTTGCTCTGTTACTCATAATGTTTTTTTAAATTGATTTTTTGCCACTTTATTGGACAGTTCTTGGAGAAGATACAGACAGGAAAACAAGGTTAGAGAGAGTGGTTATAATTTACAACAAAGGTCCTCGGCCAGAATCAAATTGTAGACATTGTGGTTATTTGGCATTGGTTGTAACCATTCCGCTTTCAGGGTACCCCTGCTTACAATGTTAAATATCCTGTCAAACTTCAGCTTAGTGTTTCCTGATATGCAGCCAGTCAATGTGCAACACTACCTTCATTCTCAAAAGGTTCCTGAAATGATAAACTATTTGTCTTTTTTGCTTCATCACAACATCCTAATTATTACATTTTCCATTTACAACGCATTTAAAAGGTTTTTGTGCAGTAAAAGTTTCTGGTATTGCTTATGGAGTCTGACATGATAAGTAGCTTAATGTCTTAGTTACAAATCCTAAAGCTTTTCACACTGTGCCTTTTTGTATGTTTCAGGGTTTTTAAAGGATTAAAATTCTGAAATCACTGTTTAATAAATATCACGCGCACACACACACACACACACACATATACATGTATGTATATATACAATTTCTACAGAGCAATGATAGGGAATGCTTGAGGCGAGAGAAAACAGAACGCAGTGTGCCGCATCCTCCCCTCCCGTGCCAAGTTGGGGTTGTTATGGCAACCAGAATCTGGTCCTGTACCTGTTGCCATGGTTGAGAAAGACAGAGTGATGACGTTGTTTATTAGGCCGCAGAATGTGTCTGCCATTTTAAGTCAAAGATGTGACTGGTGAGAATATTTACTATAAATGAAAGCAGAGGAATTCTTCATTAACATCTGGCCTTGTGACTATTACTCTGTGTGCATCAGTGTTCACATAGATTTAGTTTGTATGTGTCATCTACAGGTGTAGAAGGTGAACTCAGTGAGTTAAAGTAGGTGAGTCATGCTGGAATATATGTGGCAGTCCTGTCTGATTGACATAATCTCAGAAAGCAGGGGTCAAATTCACCTCATTCTGCCTCAGCCGTTAATATGTAGAAGCAGCAACATTTTGGCAGATGTCTGTGTGTGATGACACATGAGTTGGATACACCTTGAGAGGCCATGTGTCATTCTTTCATACAAAGTACAAGTAATAATAAATTAGTCTTCACACCCTTACTGGGAGGAGATGTAACAATGGTTCCAACTTTATATCATAGTTTCAGGATCTTTGCTTTCAGTTCACTTTTATTCTCTTATTACGCATATTATGCATTGAAAGGATGTCATGGGTGAATCAGCTATCTGCTCTGAAAGCAACGGAGTGGGCAGTTGAATGAGACAATCATGCCACGTCGTGAGCATGATTCACCTTTATGAGTTGAACAGTCTCCCACTAACTGCCACCATGTAGTTGTGCTGTGCCTAGATACATTTTTACACTGTAACATCCACCCCTGTCTTTGACGAGAGCCCAGGACCAAACAGGAAATGAACACACTCAGAAATTAGAAAGCACACATCATGTCTTTTCTTGCTTGAACACAGCTGTGATTCCCAGTAAGGCCAGTTTGTCACAGTCAGTCTGGTGGCCTGTCATGAGCATCCCACTGTCCAAATGCCTCACACGTGGCACTGTCTCATCATCTTTCTGTTTTTATTGCTTAGGCTGCCCCTTCATTAATAGCCACTGTAGATTGTTCCAGGAAAGGGGAATAGGGGCATTGGTAACCTAAATCCCCCTTCATTTCTAAATGCCCAGGCTCCAATTTCCCTTTGGAGGCAGGTCAAAGGTGAAATTGGGCTTTATTTAGCCACCTGTTCTGCTGTATCCTCTTCCAGTGCACAGTATGGAAGCTACTTCTCTGCCTGTGCACCTTAACCTGTTTGAAGGTAGTAGGGGGTCCAAAGAAATACATTGGTTTTACCTGTGCTAGGTTGTAGCTACCCGCGCTTCAGTACAATGACAGTTGCTGTAATCATCACATCTTTAGCATAAAGCAGTTAGCGTTCTAGTGTCTGAGGACACGCTGTGCTTTTCTGTCAGCATGTGACCCGTGGAGGGCGATATGCAATCCCTGTCTCTCCACATCTCCTGCATTATTGATAAGTGTGTTGAAATCGTCTGAACACAGAAGGCTCTCCACTCTGCCTGGGACATATTGATGCAAAACCCTCTCAAGCACTCTCATGTCGAGGAGGCAGACCTGGCTTTAATTTGCCCATTAGCAGACAGAATTTGCATGAAACAAAACTAATTACTGCTTTGTAGCTCACTGGAGATTTGCTTGGAAAGAGTGTAAATTCTCTAAATACAGATTATATTGTTCTTGCTAAGATGCAGATTGCACAGTTTTCCTCTCACCCTGTATTTGGTCTCTATTGTTGCACTGTTACTATTGTTGCACTGTTTGGATTGTTGCTAGGCCCTTGAGCGCACCCGTTACTTTTAGTCTCTCAAACTGTTTTTTTTTCACTAGCCTCATTCTCAGTCCTTCCTCTCCACCTCCCCCCTCAGTTCTAAAGGTGGAGGTATGCATTTGATCATCTAGCCCGACTGAACTGCATTTGCCCTGACATAAGGCAGCTTTAGACAATGAAAGTTTGCTTAAGAGGGGGATCTGAAGAACAACTGGGGTACGGATATCTACAAATATCGTACAATAAATTCTTAGTCTCTTCCTGTCTCTCCTTTACATATGCAGTGCACAGTGTGGAAAGCTTGAACACTAGTCCCAGGGGTACCAGTAAGCATGATTGAGAGGGGTGACATGCCAGGCATGGCTGCAGATTTTTGTTCATTAAGAAATGTCTGTGCAGCCACAGAGAATGACTGCGTAGTGCGCAAATATTATGTCGTCATGCCTTTTGCAGATAAAACTGGGGAAGGTGGGGCAATAGGAGTAGGCTACATGTGTTATTACTCAAACTCTGTATTGTTTGTCATTCTGCTGTGTTATCAGTGCTGCATGAATTAAAAGATGGCGTGTTGGTAAAAGTTGACACTACAGTTGCAGTTCTCAAAAAAAGCCAATGGCTCATGATCTACCACTGGTTCATGTGACTTTCTGTTCCAAATATATCACTGTTAGTGCTCTGATTGAGGAACAGGATCTTAAAACACTCACTATTTGCCAACCAGGATAAAAATGATTATTAATTGGGTGCATTTAGATACTCCATTCAAAGTGTTGTTTGTGAAACTAAGATACAATACTTTGTTATTTTAAGGACTAGAAGAAATGCATGAATGGGAGTTTTGTTATTTGTTACTTACTTTTAAAGGACTAAGTTATCTAAGATTGAGATAAAGCAAATTGGCAAGCAAGCAAAGTGAGTGTGCAAAAAAGACAGCGGTAGGCTTGCAAAGAAACAACAAGGCCAGGATAGAAATGTCTGTGTCAGTGACTAGTTTGTTAAAGATTCCCTGCCATAATCCGAACTGACTGCACAGAAGCTTGTTTTGGTAAATGCTTAATTGTGGTAGAAGGGACATATACAAACTTTTCAAGCGACAACACAAAATTTAATACATTAAATTCAATAGATGAAATATCATAAATGAAATTACTTGAGGAAACATTTAAAGCAAGCTACAAGAATGTCAGTGTAGTTGTTCATATTCACATTAAAACCAGATGTTATCAACTACATTACTAATTTTGTTCCTCCCCCACAGCTATTCTCAACCCGAAAGCCCCAAAGGAACCAGCAAAGACTTTCAGTTTTGATTACTCCTACTGGTCGCACACTACGGTGAGTTTGAAGATTTTCTCTTTTCCAGTGTCCGGTGTAATTTTGAATTATGTTGTCAGCTTTAAATACCATGTGTTCATTGAAACTCTATACATTTTAAGTAATTTCTCTGTCTTTCCCACAGCCGGAAGACCCCTCTTTTGCATCACAGAACCTTGTGTACAATGACATCGGCAAAGAAATGTTGCAGCACGCTTTTGAGGGCTACAATGTCTGCATCTTTGCTTATGGCCAGACAGGAGCTGGCAAATCCTACACCATGATGGGCAAGCAGGAGGAGGGGCAGGAGGGAATCATTCCCATGGTTTGTTTTACAACATATCATTCTCAGTTTACTGAATTGCATAGCAGAGATTAAGACACTGAGTTTTCCAACTGTATTTTAAGTACTATATAATGCAGCCTCTTGTCTTGTGGTCTGTAATGTTTACTAGTCCTGTCCATATCTTTATACTCATTTTTCTCAGTTCAGCTGATTTGTAGCCTGGCTTGCTTATTGTTCTAGCCACTGCTTGATTGAGGAAAACTGGGATAGAGACGGGGACATGGGCCAGATTAAAACTCAGGATCCAGTATTAACATGGTATATGCCTTAGACTCTCCGGGCCCTGCAAAATATATGATAAAAACAATGATTTTCTGTAACAATGACTATTGAATTTTTTGTGACCCAACTCTAATTTAGACCTTATTGGCCTGATAGACATTATACTGGCATTATTAAGCAGGGTGTGACCGTGACTTGGTTCTAAACATGTCATCCCAAGGTTTGGTAGTTGACCACCCTTTCATCCCTTACATGTTTTGTTTTGATCAGATCATCTAATATAATTATCTTTGCCTTAACCTCTATTCTTATGACACCAAACACTAACACCACTTCAGCCTCATTCTGCCCTTACCATTTGACTTCTGGAAATTACATTTTGGATGAAAACATACTCAACATCAGCTTTAAAGTTTTACAATGTTTAGGGCTTGAATGCATCTGAATGTAATGTCCCTTTTCTGGCTCACAGTTCAAGCGACACGTCCCCTGCAGAAAAGTGTTGATCATTTGTACAAAACTCTGTATCCCGTTTGTGTTTATTATCCATAGATCACCCTGCTATTCACCTCTCCACGTGCTCTTAATTTGCACTAAAATGTCTTCCTTTTCTGCCTCTCAGCTCTGTGAAGATCTATTTGAGAAAATCAATGAGGACTGCAACAAAGAGGAGCTCTCCTACTCAGTAGAGGTGAGTCTCAGACTACTTTGGCATCTGCAGTCCCCTGTTGTTAACCCCTGCCTCTCTGTATCTATCACCATTGTGTGACTAAAGTTCAATCAATCACATTTTGGCTGAAGCTTCAAAGATGCTGGGTTTCCTCAACACATTCCTTCTGATTATTTTATTCAAGTATACACTTTTTCTGAAACTGGAAAATAAATGACCGAGTGATTCTGTTGTAGACATGCTGTATAAAAAAGAACATATAGTTAAAAGGCCAAATATCCTGCTATATAGTAATATACCTACATTTTTCAGACCTGCATTATATTATTTTATATCATTCAGCCTCAAGTTTCTGTTATGTTGCCCTTGGGCACCTGAACAGATATTATGTTACTTTTGCAAATGTTTCTAGGTCAGTTACATGGAGATCTACTGTGAGCGGGTGCGAGATTTGCTCAATCCTAAGAACAAAGGGAACCTTAGAGTGCGAGAACACCCGCTTCTAGGTCCCTACGTGGAGGACCTGTCCAAGCTAGCTGTCACCTCCTATACAGACATCGCTGACCTAATGGATGCAGGCAACAAGGCCAGGTAAGCTGAGCCCTGGGATCACGCTGAGATCATGGGAAAGAAGGGGAGTAGTAGTAGCAGTGGTAGCTGTGATGATGTGATAACCCACATCCTCAGAAGAATGAGACTATTTAGACTGAAAAATGATGACAAGATAAGAATGATTTGGTGTTGATGGAGGAATGGCTAGTTTTATTCAGGACACCAGAACCTTCCCTAAATTTTAATAAAACACGGATGTCAAGCTTGCTCTGGATAACTGAGATTCTTTATTGCGGGTAGTGAGTATTTCTCAATGAAATATCTGTATATGCTTGAGTGAATGTCATGTTATATGTGTGTGTATGTTTTACTGTGTGTTGTGTGTGTGTCTGTGTCATGGGAGCTCCTGTGGGAGGAGTGAACTCTGCCTTAATCTTCCTGTGCTGACTCAGAAGGCTTATTTCTAGGACATGGACGTGTAAAGCCCGTATCTCCCCTGTGACTATCCCCCTGAGTGCGCCTTGTGTATTTGTGTTTGGTGTCCTCACAGTATTATCCACCTCCGCCACAGAAAGTAATCCTTTTGACTCAATTCACTCTAATAGCCGTAAAGCCCAGTGATGATAACTCCAGTAATAGCCAAGACCAAGAATTTAGCGTTAATAATACTGAATAATTTAAAAGGAAAAAACGATTAAAGTGCTCAGAAAAATGTGTTACATCCATACAGTTCTGTATTTCCCTAACTATGGCGGTATGTGCTCACCTGCAGAACTGTGGCCGCCACCAACATGAATGAGACCAGCAGCAGGTCCCATGCTGTTTTCACCATCGTCTTCACACAGAGAAAACACGACAGCGAGACAGACCTCTCCACAGAAAAGGTCAGAGGAGACAAGAAAAAAAGTCACCTTCTGTTTTCTTAAATTATATTGTGAACAATTCACACTTAATCATGTTAATACCTTAATACTGTTTTTTCTCATGGCTCATTTATTAGTTTGCATCTTTGATTTTGTCTAAGATTTCTCCCATGGTCCTCTAAGTTGGTGGTGATTGGGGAAGGAAAAATAAAGAGAGCCTATTTAGATTTGACTTTTAGCATTTCCTCTTACTACAGAGAGACAAAGACCACTGTGTTATTGTAAGCACAATGCCTATTGTGTTTAGCCACTCTATCAGATTTTAGTGCCTAGCTGCATCTCACTTGACAATAACGTTCAAATGTTTAGGATGGTTTACACTTCCTTTCAGATATTTTTGACGGTTTGGCTTGTTAACTATTTCATGAACTTTGTTTTTGGTACTTTGTCCCTGTAATATCCTCATCCTCTCTCAGTTTGTTATCTTTCAAATGTACATTATTTATAAACTTGATGCAACTAAAATACATTTACTCCCTCCTTTCAGGTCAGTAAAATTAGTCTGGTAGACTTGGCAGGGAGTGAACGAGCAGATTCCACTGGAGCTAAAGGCACCAGGCTAAAGGTAAGTTTCTTATATCACCCAGCAGCTGCATTAACAATCAGTTCACTAGTATCAACTTGATTGATCTTGAACAACAATTTTTTGTCTGTGGTTACAGGAAGGAGCGAACATCAACAAATCTCTCACCACGTTAGGAAAGGTTATCTCCGCCTTGGCTGAAGTGGTGAGCGTTGTATGTTTGTTTCTATTTCTTTCTTTCCTTTCCTCCTCCTCCCTTTCAGCCCCTCCCTTACCCTATACAACTTTACCCTGTCTTCTCAAGGAATTAATGTTTGTAGCCTGGCATGCTGTAATGTCTGCCTCTCTATTTTCTCTCCTCTTGTCCTTGTAATGCTTGCTTACACAGGATAACTGTACCAGCAAGGTAAACCCTTTGACAGCTCAACCACTAACCTTTGATTCCTCCCACAAGGCAGATTTGACAAACTTTTGCCATGTGCAATGTTGAAGTTGCTTCACAAAGTTCTGCCACTACCATTTTATCACCCAAGTGCTGTGCTTTTATTCACCATGCACAATAAAATCCTTGCACAGTAGCAAAAGTGCATCAGATCAGGCCTGTACTCATTTTACTTGACCACTTGTCCATTACATAGGGATTTGTCATGCTGCATCCTAATATTGTTCACTCTTTACCGCCATTCCTAATACTCAATATTAAAAACAAAAGACTTACAGCAGTTGTCAGTTTTCTTTTCTGCCAGCCAATTGAATGATTTGTTTACTGCAGAGCAAGAAGAAGAAGAAGACTGACTTCATCCCATACAGAGACTCTGTTCTGACATGGCTGCTGAGGGAGAACCTCGGTATGAACATTAATATAACCTGATAAACATGCTTTACTAATGGAAAGTCGGGACATTTATGTATGTGAACGATTAAGTGAAATCCTTATTTCTGGGCGGCAAGAAAAATGGAACCATCTGTATCCTGTAATGTGAAGTAGGGGTAAAAAAAGATGGCTGGAGCTAGTGTTCATTACTCTCTGCCAATTTAAGAAGAACACTGTCAGCAGACTGTATTTCAACCAAACTAGACAAGCACACCCATGTCATTGGTTCAGACCTGCAGAGGAGAGGTGTACAGGGTATCTTCAATCTTAGCTGGCACATAGCAGTCTAATGTTTAATGTGAGTGAAGTCTTACATTAGTGGAATTAGTAATCAGCATTGATTTAGCTTTAGTAGTGTTTTATTCCGAGCCCAGCATTTTTTACTTTACATTGCTATGGAAATCCTCTTGTATTATGCAAAACAAATCTAATACTAATCTTCTTCAGGTCTGCATACAGTATGTCAGAAAAATGGCCTTGCACACACATTGACATAAAATTGAAATCTCTACTGATCTTTTGTTATCAGGTGGAAACTCCAGAACAGCTATGGTAGCTGCCCTCAGTCCTGCAGATATCAACTATGATGAAACTCTCAGCACTCTCCGGTAAAGTTTCCATTCAGGATATAGATGATAACATACAAAATAATCAAATAAGATAATTGTTCACATTCCAATTTATTTCGATTTTCAAGCCTTTCCAAATAAAGTTTATTATGAATTTTAGCTATGCCGACCGAGCCAAGAACATCAAATGCAATGCTGTTATCAATGAGGATCCCAACAATAAGCTGGTGCGTGACCTGAAGGATGAAGTGGCTCGACTGAAGGAACTGCTCCGCGCCCAGGGCTTGGGAGACATCCTGGACAGTGAGTTATCTGCTGTCACAGCCAGTCATATCTGCAGCCGCTCGGCATCTGCCTTCTCTCTCAGGGCCTCCCACCAGTTGGCAACATTTTCTGTCTTCATCACTGTTTCATTGCTTTCAGTCATTCAGCTTTGTTTCCATTGCAGTGCTTGTAGCTGTGCCTAGTACAAAACTAAAACGACTTATACAGCTTTTAGAAACTTATTCACCACCATACTGGTTTATTATGCTTCCTTACAGACTATATGATAATGCAATATATAGGATAATTACTATAGAACACTAATTTATAGAATATTAAAGGCTGTATACTGTACAAAAGTACTCCAAAGTCATTTAATGAAAATTGATTAAGTCACATTTGGCTTATCATGACTGACAACACAAATGGTAGTTTAAAGCTACATTAAAATATCACACTTCATTTGCTGTACACAAGAGTAATGGCTCATAGCCTAGTCAATTAGAGACATAATATGCCCATTAATAACTTCTAATATCTGAAGTGATTAATAACCTGCCTATTAGCTAATGCCTGCTTAGATCATGCCTAATGACATGGCACTCAACAAGTCATTCCATGTCATTTCTTATCATCCTCGTTATTGTTCTCATCCAGCTCTCTAAGAAATGTCTGTAACCTTTTCCTCCCATTCTACTGGTGCTGACCTCTGACCCTTCTCATCTTTTCCTGCTTCCCCTCAGTTGATCCTATGGGGGATGATTGCCCAGGAAGTGGAATCAAATGTGTGTATATGTGTGGTAGTCATGCATTGTCTATCACTATTTGCCCTATTAATAATAGCTAACATTGCTTACGACCCCCCCCCCATTACCTGTATATTAATCTGCTACCAGCTTTGCATGTAAATGCCTAAAAAGCAAAAGCTCAATAGAAGGAATCTCAGAAATGCAAGGCTTCCGTAGGTGTGCTGATCTGGCGAGGGTTAGCATGCCAGTAGGTTAGCATGCTTTGCGCTTGTGTTTCTGTTACTTTTCAGAATGATGGGGGTGAGGCAGCTATTTGCAGGCTCAGATCCAACTGTATCACAAGTTACTTTTGGAATATACCTTTTAGAAACATTACTCTAGACTAGCTTGTCTGTCTTCCCCACCCCCAATATACCCGCATCATTTTCTCACCATGCCGGCCTTTGACTCACTTTCTCAAGCTTCTTCTCTTGCCAGTTGTCTTTCTGCTTTTTATTTTGTTTTCTTTTACTAATCGTTTGCTGCAGGTGACAGTGCTCAAAGCTTTAGAATGCCACTTCTCAGTTCTCAAACTGAGGCTCAAAGCTACAGACAGAAAGGTGCATGATTTTGAATTTCTAAGTAGCTACACCAGAGGTGTATGTATACAGAGTTGACTAACTTGATGTGTTATAATAGTTTGTATTGAATAGTTAGTTTGCTAGTGTACCCTCTGCTATATTCTCAAATATCCTTAACACATCCTCCCTCTTGCCCCTTAGCTCTAATCTTTGAAAATGCTCTTTACCTACCCAAAAGTCAGTGTTCACCTGCTCTACTTAATCTGCACGGCAAGAGCACACATTATTCTGCTGGTATCCCACTGTGTGCTAGTTCAGTTGAAAAGCTCAGTACTTGGGTCTTGATGAGTTCTCTGTTTTTATGCCTCACATACAGTGACAGCCGAGACTGGGAACATTATGTCGTCAGGTTGTTGTCTCATTCTTGTGAACACTGTATCTCAGTAATGTCTTGAGGGAATTTCTTAAGATTTGGTGCAAATATTGATGAACTGATTAGGTTTGGTCAAAAGTCAAGGTCATGGTAACCTTAAGTTCTTGTGAACGTGATATATCAGGAAAGCCCAGAGGGAATTTCATTATATCTGGCACACAAGTCCACTTGGACTGATGAACTGGATGAACTGATTAGAATTTGGTGATCAAAGTTCCAGGTCAGTGTGACCACACCAAACACGCTTTTAAGTCGAATGCTAATTATATGTCCAACAAGATAAAATGATGAAGTGATGATTCACTGTGACATCATAATGTTACATCGTATTCAGTGCTACAACTCAGGAACCGAAGGGGAGATTGTGACCATATTTCTTGCAACTTGACAGAGGCATATAACTGCAAGGCGGTAATTCTAGTTCTGGAATATAAAAAGTGTCAACTGTATACATTTTCCTCTCCAAAATGGCTGCACCTTCCAAATCAATTAAACTCTGCATTTATTGGTCTTTTTAAAAATTTGGTTGTTAGAGGGGATGGTCTGTGTTACCTCTGAGGTCCTTGAGGGGCTTATATTCATATGAGGTGCATGACCTTTAGTGAGGCTGCCATGGCTCTGTTTTAGTGCGTGTGTGTGAGAGCACACATACATGTGTGTGTGCGGTGAAGCAAAACTGCTCGACTGCGGGCTGAACTTTGGCAGCATGTGTCAACGACTCTCATCTGTCCTCCCTCTGGATACTCTTGCAGTTTCCATCTCCCTCCCATCCTGTAGTTGGTACACTGATAGCGGTTTTCACACAGTGTGTTTTCATCCACGTTAGAGTTCAAAGCAAAAGCAACAAAATGACATCATCCTATTCCTTGGAATTGCACACACTAGAAATGTATTGCTCAGAGTTAATTGTTCTGCAAAGTAATTTTGACCCACATAAAAACAGCGCTCTGAAAACTCTCTAATAGAGTGTAAACTGAAATGTAATGCATTTTTTCTGGAAGTTGAAGAGTTGGGGTAAGCAGACTTGAAAACTACCTGGAGTGAAAACTGCTGCTGTCTGTAGCTGACCATTATACTGGGTGTTTGTCTTAACCTTTTGACATACAATGTGTGCCTTACATTGGTCTTCCCTCCCCTTTGTCTTTTCTATTTTCCCATCTCCTTCTTTCCTCTCTCTCTCTCTCTCTTCCTATTTGGTATTTGGTTCCTCCATTTTATGTGGTTTATTCCCTCTATCCTTGTCCTGGTCTACCCCACCTCTTTTTGTGTTGTTCTCCTCTCTCCCTCTCTCTCTCTCTCTCTTGCTGTTGGCTCAGACCTCAAAGACATTCAGAACAATAAGAATAGATACTTGGTAGCCTCAGAGAACCAACGCCCTGGCCATTTCTCCACAGCCCCTATTGGTTCCCTGACAGCCTCTCCATCCTCTGGCTCACTGTGCAGCCAGGGGGGCCTGCAGTCGGTCACCAGCATCCAGGAGCGCATCATGTCCACACCTGGAGGAGAGGAGGCCATTGAAAGACTCAAGGTAAACTAGGCCTGTGTAGGTTTCAGCACTCTCCAAATCACACTCCTGTCTCTTGATAAATTATCTGCTACTAGCAAAACTTTTAAGTTCTTCTGTTTCTAACTATAGATTTGAAAAGAACTAAAGCTCTTAGTTTTCATTCAGCCAGTTCATTCAACCATACCCTCAGTATAGCTGACTTGTGTAATAGGCTGGCTCATAAATGTTCATGCGAAGCATTTGCTTAAATGAAAACTTCCATAATACATACATCAATCAAAAGAGATAATCCTCAAACACTATGGAAACATACTTAAATGACCAAGAACATCTTTTTGCTTGAATACAAATTCTTAATTATTTATTAATATTTAATTGCTTCAACTGGGTCCTCTTCTGTAACGGTGTGTTTTCTCCACCTTCTGCTGTGAGAAATGTATATTTACAAGTGTGTGACATAGAAGAGTCCCCCCTCAGTGCTTGTTGTTCAATATTGCAATAATATAATATTGGCATACTATTATTGTTAATCAAAATACTTCTATCAATGTCTGATGTTCAATTTGAACAGTGTTAAAAAAAAAGTGCCTTTGGAAGATTTCTCAGTAGATAAGGGCTGTAACTGAAGCAGGTGGATCTTTACAATATACACACACACACACGCACACACACACATAAATACAGTAAGTATGTGTGTGTGTGTGTATATATATATATATATATATATATATATACACACATATGTATGTATGTATGTTTATGTGTGTGCGTATGTGTGTGTGTGTGTGTGTGTGTGTGTGTGTGTGTATGTATACTTTATTTATCCTCTAGGAGAAATTCAGGTATCCAGTAGCTCATTAGTAGTGATGATAATAGTTAATGATGAATAATAAACATAAAATAAAAATAATAATAAAACAACATAAAATATCAGTGAATAGATTGATAGCTGATTAAAAGTCAAGAAATTCATACCAACTTACAATAAAAGCCTTACCAGTACATGCACTGTAGTATTTGTTCAGTAAATTACAAGTACATGGCTGTGATTTAGTTTTAGCCCACACATAGCCTTTAATCAAAACACATTTTGCCTGTCAGTCCTCATGTGGCCTCTCAGCTTCATGTCTCTAAGGCTCGCAGTAGACCTCTCACTCTTCTGATAAGGGAGCACATAGGATTGTAACAACCAACCATGAGGAGCTGCAGTTTCCATGGCAACCATGGTGCCCAGTCCGTCCGTCATCCAATGACGTCAAGCACCAACGCAGATACGGAGGAAACTGGACTAAAATAGATCCAGTCTTATTGGCTTTAATAGTGAGGCGCATAATATCCACATTCTAAAGGCGCTGCAACCATTTTAGTGATCCAGATACAAAGATTACAGTGAAGGTTAACTTCATAACAATTCAATGTAATGTTAAGCCAAGATAAGTATATACTGCAATATTAAACATTTACAGTAAAAATGTCACAGAATATATCAATATGCAGAGCAACAGATGATTAAATTCCTCACTGCCTTTAAAAGATGAAGAACAGGTGTAGTGGCTGTACTGTATGATTAATAGAGCTTTAATCAACATTATCAGTGGGGTCACACTTTTTTATTGTATAATTTCCATAATATACATCAGTATGTTATGCTGCTCCTCTTTCTTTAGATTTGAACCCTGTTTGTTTTCTCTACCTTCTACTGTGAAAAATATGAACCTGATGAATCCAGACTGGGTGGGCCTGTTGTTACTGAGTTAAACATATTACCTCCAGGTCTGATTACCTTACCTTTGTTGTGTTTCCTCACACTTTGCCTCCTGTGTTCAGGAATCAGAAAAGATCATTGCCGAGCTCAATGAAACCTGGGAAGAGAAACTGCGAAAGACTGAGGCGATCCGCATGGAGAGGTCAGTGTTGACCGACAATGTCTGTCCATATCCATCTCCATCTCTCAAGGGGGTGATGTGTGTTCTACGTGTGCCTCCACCCCTCCCTCAATATATTCTGTCAGTGTTAGACAACCCCCAATAGCTCTGTCTCTGTCTTTTCACCCCACGGTGCTGTCTGTCTCACTTTCTTCACCTATCTGTCTCATTTCCTCTGCACTCATTCTGTCCATTTCCTTTCATTTCTCTGTCGTCACACTCTGCTGCACAATCACCCCTCTCACATCCTTTCTCCCCCTTTATCCACTCATCTGTAGCTGCAGACCTCAACCATGTTACTGTCCATCCACTGAGTCTCACTGGTGCCATTCTCTGCCTGTTGTCATACCACAAATCACTTGCTGTAATGTTACACACCATCACTTCTCATCCTCTTTCTCTTATCAACACAAAGGTCTTTGCTGGAAATAAATGGACAGAATTACAGTATATATTTCACTGCTGCAGAAATCTTTGAAAGAGAATGTATGCAACATGCTGTGTGAATGAACTGGCAATGTTTTCCAACGTAGGTCGATGGGAACTGATATTCTTGAGTTAACAGATGTTTTGCCTTCACTACAGGGAGGCCTTGCTTGCAGAGATGGGTGTGGCAATCCGTGAAGATGGGGGCACTTTGGGCGTATTCTCTCCTAAAAAGGTAGAACAGACATGAGACACAGACATTGATGTCGGGGGATTATGTCAAATTTCCCATGAGTGGTCATGCACACCCTTCCACCATCACTTCCTGACTTCTGTTTTTCATGTTATCTTTTTCCATGAGAACCCTCCCTCTGCAGTCGCTGGTTTTTCTCATCTGTTCACTTTATCATTGTCTGTCTGTCTTTCCACTCTTTGTCATTTGCTTCCTTCACACACTCAGCTTAGTGATGAAAGGCCATTTGATGAGCAGTTTGATTGTTTTCCCACCAAGAAGGTTTGTTTAATTGAATCAGCAGATGAAGCGCCTTTCCTGCATTAGATGTAGCCCCATAAATCACAGACTTTAGTGAGTGTTTACCAGTGATTTCAAATCAAAAGTGTGTTTATTTCCATTTCCCAAATCTTCACTTTCTTTTTTGCTTCTGGTCTCTGTTTATTATGTTTAATTAGTGTGTGGGACATCTACAGTTCCCTTTTCCCGATCGGCTTTGACATGATGGGGTCACATTAAGATTTGATGAGCGATTTTGCATTTAAGCTCATTTGAAGTTAAATTTTATCCTTGAATATAATACTTGAATCTGAGTAGATTAGTCAGACTTTTCCTTTGACTGCTTAGATCTATTATTGCCACCATGATGCTGCTTAAATTACAGTCAGTAGTATATTCTCCTCACTCTCCTTATGTCCAGTAGACGCAGCACTGTGTGGCAGCAACATAAAGACCAGTAGACATGTTAGTTTGTGCTTGATATCTGTTATCTTTTAATCAGTGACTGTTCAGCGCCAGATGTCACTAGATCAGCTTTAGGTTCCCCTCTTTGAAATAATCCTTCTTTAGGCATGTTTTGACCACCCAACCCCCCACTGCTAATTGTTGTGTGTTAGTTTTTTTTTTTTTTTTTAATTCACATCCATTTGTCATCCATTCATTTTTTCTCCTCTCCTTTCACTCATTGCCGCTCCATGGGTTAGCATTTCGCTGAGAAGCCTTGCGATCTCTATGCAGACTTTAATGGGGTGTTTTCCCCTAAAAAGGTTGGTTGTTTGGAGGAGTAGCTCCTAGCATCGTTTGTTAGTTCTGTGAAGTATCAGACTCTAGAGCTGTCAGCACGGTGTCAATGTGACCATTTCTGTCCACCTTCATGTAGGAGATGGTGTATCACTCACAGGCCGTCAGCTGTGCTTGTTATGAAATGATGTTCACTTGATTAGCATTTCTAATACTGTTATAATTTCTGTCCTGCTGAATATTGATAAATAGTGAAATCCTGGAATTGTATTTGTAATGAACTTTCTACCTCTTACATGTCATTTGTAGACTCCACATCTGGTGAACCTGAATGAGGATCCTCTCATGTCAGAGTGTCTACTCTACTACATCAAAGATGGAATTACAAGGTAACCAGAACTTGAATGATGACACTGAAATGCTGCAGAGGATGTGGAAAAGTTTTGAATTTCTCTCAGGCAGGGTTTCTAAAAAAACGACTCTGTATTTCATTTTCCCTCTTTTGATGTTAAATAAGAGGAACACTCAGAGCCAGAGAGAACTGGTTTAAAACCTGCCACTGATACAATTTTTTTTTATGGTCTAAAGTTACTTTCCTCCCCTCTTTGTCCTTTTGGCCCCCTCTGTAGACTATTCCTGTTGAGTATTTTGTTACAATCTCACTCCAGGGGGACAGTGATAGATGGCAGAATCACGGATGAAGTGCCTGTAGTGAGCCTATAGTTTAGAAGTACTGCCTTCTCATAAGTAATGGATTAAAGGTTCCATTTAACTTCTGGTACTGACTTTTTGCCGAAATGGCTGCCAACAGAATGAGAGAGCAGAGTTCACTCTCTCAAAATGGCCTCTATGATCGTTTCAGGGTGGGTCAAGCTGACGCTGAACGGCGACAAGACATTGTTCTGAGTGGTGCTCATATCAAGGAAGAGCACTGTATCTTCCGCAGCGAAAGGAATGCTAATGGAGATGGTGAGGCTCTTTATTATGAATTTGCTTGCATGTGTTTTCTTTGGCACGTGTATGGATTGAATATCTGAGTTGATAACAAAAAAAGGAGATAATTTTTCTGGTCTAATTTAATGACAGATATCTATAGTCGATAAATACCTGCAAAAACAACCTATGCAGTCAGTGGATAAAATTTGTGCATATTCTGTTGCTAAAGGAAACTTAATAGCCTAAATGACAGTAATCACTACACACAATAAATAACATATTTGCCCTTTACCATTTGAAAGTGAACAATGCATGAGTCACACAAAATGAGTCACTGTTAATTGATTGGTGTGTTTCTGCTGAAGTTATCGTCATGCTGGTGCCCTGTGAGGGATCAGAAACCTACGTCAATGGCAAGCGTGTTGAAGATGCGATCCAGCTTCGTTCAGGTACATACCTCATTTTTGAAAACAAAGTTGTAAATAATCTGTAAATGTGATACTTGTATTATCTCTGTGGACTGGGGTAAATGAGCTGACTGATTTCCATACCATAGATGACTCATAGAGTGGGGTTTTCTTCTTCATAAATCATAGTTATGAAGCACAGTTCATAACACGCATGTTTTACTTTAAATCTAAAAAAACATGATCAAAACAAAGGTTGGAGCTGTTGGTTGCATTTACTTTTTTTTTTACAGCACTGATGGAGCTATGTCTTTTTTTAATTTTATGCTCTCCGTTTTTATTCCTGCCATACATGTGCCCCACCTTCTTTCAGGTAACCGTATCATTATGGGAAAGAACCATGTGTTCCGGTTCAACCACCCAGAACAGGCCAGAGCAGAAAGGGAGAAAACGCCATCTGCCGAAACCCCAGTGGAGCCGGTGGATTGGACCTTTGCTCAGAGAGAGCTTCTAGAGAAGCAGGGCATCGACATGAAGCAGGAAATGGAGAAAAGGTATGAAATCTATCCTACAGGCTTTATTTCAATTCATTTCTAATGGGGTCAGTAATATGATTTATGTGGTTTCAAATAAAGATATAGATAAAGTATATCATGAGTTTTGTGATGAATTTGACAATAAATTTTACTTGTTTATGTAGGCTCACTGAGATGGAAATCTTGTACAAAAAAGAGAAGGAAGAGGCAGACCAACTTCTGGAGCAACAGCGACTGGTGAGTTCAAATAAGCTGGTATTTAGCCAAACCCACTTATGGATTCATTCTCTTCCCTGTAATCTTCATGTTAGAGATTGCAGACAAGTTAGTTGTAACTACACAGTGGGTTAAGTAGATGTCAGGCCATCACTTAGATGATGATTATATCACAATCAAGCAGGCAGATTCTTGAAGGATCCAGCTAGTTTGTGATATTTTGTGTGTTATTTTGATTGAAATGTACTGCAGGATATCTGTGGAATTTAAAGTTAAAGCATGGTTTGCTTTGGTCAATTACAATTGGAAAGCTAGTTTTCGGTTTTTGTAAGACAGTTTCACTTGGTCCATTTAAATCCGACTAGTACTAATTCTCACTCTGAGCTCTGACACTTTTGAGATGTGTGTGTGTGTTTGTGTGCGTGTGTATGAATCACACTTCTACTCTTAGCGCATGTCTGTTCTTCTTGCATGGAAGTTTTTCTGGTTTGAGACAGATGAGCTTTTACTTGCCTTCTTCTTGAGTTGAACTGATTTTTCTGTAGCAATTTGATTGAGCGAGGATTAGATTGTAAAGCTTTCCCCTTTCCAAATCCCTGTCTTCCCTTCTATAGTGGATCTGAATCTTGCAAAACAGCAATTTACAGCTAAAGTTGATTTGATATTAAGATCAAAATTCATTTATAACTGATTGAATATTGGACAGTATTGAAACACATACCATTGCTTTTATTAAGTGATGCTGATTTTGCATGGTTCATGTTAATAGCATGTTTTCTTAACTCACTCAGTACTGGTTCTGGACTAAGTTGCAGTGTTTGCCGTTGAGCTGGTCAAATCTGAAGTGGCTGTTGATTTGCTTGGATTAGATTTCTACTCTAGTTTTCTTGCTCTTGTTTTGTCCTGAGTTTCATCTCTTCAATGCAGTTGCTGACATGTACAATGCATTGTGATAACAAAAAAATTCCTGCTGTAGTTTTTTGACGGATAGTGACAATGTGGTTTCTCATTGACTTCTTTGGCTACCTCTCTTTGCTAGCCTTACCTGGCATCTCGTAGCACACCGAAGGCATGGCTCAACAACAGAATTATCAACTGCTCACAGTTGAATCAGTGAATCACAGACCTCTTCCATACTCTGGTGGTTTTATGTGCAGAGCTACAAGCATAGGGTTCAGACTCCCAGCAACACTCAATTCCAGCCATAGATACAATATCATACACAAGACCTGAATTATCTGTACCTACTGGTTGTGATCTGTAATGTACTTTGTCTACCAAAAATGAGAAACTGCATTTTTTTCCAACTAACATCTTTCTTGTAGTGGATTAACACTTACCCTCACTTCTGCCTCTCCTCTCTCTACTGGCTTTCTGATCAACTGCAAGAACACTCTGTCTTCTAACTCACCACTAATACTAAAGCCACTCAAACCTTCTGGACTAAAGGGGGAAAGCTCCAAAATCCATCTACATGCATGCCACTGTAGCATGTTTGGGATCCAGCTTTCAAATCTCAAAATTTTCAATTAAGAAGAGGAATATCACAAAACAATACAGAAGTGCTCCAATCAGCTACTATCCTCTATTGATATTTCCTTTCTAATCATGATAGACATGCTTTACCTTTACTTTTAATATCAATATGCAACATTGGGAACAAAATTGTTAAAGGTGACATCCCCATTTCTGAGATGTGAAAAGTCTTCATTCATTTATATCCATATTACCATTTCACTGAAGACAATATGAGAAAGACAAACTGACAAGAAAGTCAATGGAAGCCACTGTTTCTATGTACATTTGTTTTGTTATCTTTATTTTGAACATAGCCCTGGACATTACACCGCATGCTGCCATACATCTTGTATAGCAATGATGTATGCAAAATATTAAGATAATATTATAACAGTGTAATAGTCCTCTTTGGTAAAAATCCTAAACCTCAAAATTCTGAAAATCTGTCTAAGCCCAAGCATTATTTTCTTATTTAACTTGGACTTAACTCATGGTTGAAGTTCCCATGTTGCATATTTATACCTTTTAATCATTCTTTAAAAAAAAACAAAAAAAAAACATCCTTTCATCCTATCTTTGATTTCCCATTGTAATTTCTGCTTTTTTTTTTTGGGAACCATTTGGTTTTTGTCCTGTGTTGTTTTCTCAAGGATGGAGACTCTGATAGTGGGGATGACTCAGATAAGAGGTCTTGTGAAGAGAGCTGGAGACTGATCACTTCCTTGAGGGAAAAGCTGCCTCCCAGCAAGCTACAAACTATAGTGAAAAAGTGTGGATTACCCAGCAGCGGGAAGAGAAGAGAGCCGGTCAAAATGTACCAGATCCCTCAGCGGCGCCGCATCACCAAGGACTCCAAGTGGGTGACCATCTCAGACCTGAAGATCCAGGCTGTCAAAGAAATCTGCTATGAAGTAGCGCTCAATGATTTTCGCCACACTCGGCAGGAAATTGAGGCACTAGCTATTGTAAAGATGAAGGAGCTTTGTGCTAGCTACAGCAAGAAGGACCCCAACGAGCGGGACTCGTGGCGGGCGGTGGCTCGGGATGTTTGGGACACTGTAGGAGTTGGCGATGAGCGCATTGAGGACGTCATCACCAATGGGTCTCGAGCAGGAGGGGTTGTTATGGATGAACTAAAAGTGCACATTGACAAACTTGAGGACATCTTGCAGGAGGTGAAGAAACAGAATAACATGAAGGATGAGGAGATCCGTGCTCTCAGAAACAAGATGGTCAAAATGGAAAAGGTCCTTCCACTCATCACCCCAGAGGGCCAAGAAAAGCCACCCAGCGGAGGCACTTCTACTTCCGCAGCCAGAACTCCAAGCCCTCGAGATGGAAAACCTCCTGTGCCAGAAAAGCCTGAGGTAGAGGAAGTAGAATCACAAACAGGCCAAAGTACAGGAGATGATTCAACCCTAAAGCGAGGCCACATGCGCTGGATGCGTCAAGAGCAGTTACGCCTCAAGAACCTTCAGCAACAAGAGATCTCCAAGCAGCTTCGCCGGCATACCGGACCACATCGCTTTATACCCCCAGAGGACCGCAAGCTACGCTTTCCCTTCAAAAGTAACCCTAAGCACCGCAACTCATGGAGCCCCGGTACTCATATCATAATTACAGATGAGCAGGTCATTGAGCTAAAGGTGCCCAAAGAAGCTGTAGAGGAAGAAGAGGGAGAAAGCCAGGGTGGAGAAGGAGTACAGTCTAGAGAAAAGATGGCTGCTTCAGTTATCCAAGTCACTCCACCATTGCCAAGCTCATCAGTCCAGCAAAGAAGCAAAGACTTGGAGCAAGGTTTGAGCCAGGGTCACAGACATAACTATAGGAACAACCAACATCAGCAGCCCCATGAACGAGGCCGCAGCAACTCTTTTAATCACCGCCAGCGGCCCTCTGGCTCCATGGAGTCACTGCAGCAGCCTGAAAGCAACAGGAGGCATAGCCAGGCTTTCTACCAGCCCCGCCACCATCAGAACCAGCCAGCACATCCCCAGTTACACCACCAACAACAGCCATGCCACTATAATAGCATGATGTATACAGATGGCAGCTGCAGTGGCTACCAGCAGTACCATCACACTGACCACGCTAACCATCCAATCAACTTTCAGGCACCTCCGCGAATGCGCAGGCAAATGTCTGCCCCTAATCTAAAAGCCAGCAGAGAGACGACAGTCTGAGTGGGACTCGTGGACTAGTTTCAAATACTTTTAGTAGGCAAACACATTACAGATCACAACAGCTCAGAATCGTGTGAATCAAACAGCTAAAACTGACTGTGACCTTTGCACTTGATCAGCGTGTTATTGGTTGATCCAAAAGCATTGTATGTATTATAAAAAGACATTTTATCATCATCATAATATATGCTGTTTTATCAGTTTTTGCTGCATTGTGTGCGCTATCATCATTAGCGTTAGGAGAGCTGTCATAAGGAATTGAAGCCAACAAATGAGAAGGGGACTGTTTTTGCCATGCCATGCCTACTCTTTTCATTTTTCAACAAGTGACAGTTCAGCAATCACGCTTTGATTTGCCAAAATTATCTTCATGGTTGAATTTCTGAGTTTACATTTTTGCCATTTTAGTATTGATTTATCAAGAATGTTTTTAGCCACTACAGTATGAACACATTGAAGTGTTTAATTTTCATCAAGACGGCGCAAATTAGGAATCAAAAAGCACCCTATATTTATTTGTTTCTGTGTACCATGTAATTGAATGTTAGGATGGACAAACTGGTTGTTTTCCCAGTTTTAACTTTTGTTTTGTACCTCATGAAACAGTTACTCTCATAAATCTTCATTGGCCTTGATCTGGAATCAAAAGACCAGTATGTTGGACATTTTAAAATTGATTATTGAATAACTTGATGCATTAATCAATTGCGTGACTGCCTTTTAAACAGACTGAAGTAGTGGTCAAAGAAAGTGGTTTTCAGAAAGTGCCTTTTTATGCACTAACTAAATTAATCTGCTGTGCAACTGCAATTTAGTATTTTTTTTCCCTTTGTTTTAATTCAGTGCTCATGCACAAGGCTTCAGCGAAATTTGGTGAAGGAAATTTACCCCTTACAACTTACCTAAGCAAAACTAACTTTTTAGTAATAACATACTGGTTTGTTCAAATTCTAAGTAAGCCCCTTGGTTGCTTGACTTTTTTCTTCTTTCTTTTTAGATTTACTTCAAATATGTAACTGCCACTTACTTGTATTACAGTACTTTGCACTTCCTCAAGTCATGGATAAGCTGTATAATTAGTTAGTGAATACACTAATTTTAATGTTAAGCAATAAGTAGTACTGTATTCTAACAAAAAAATTAAACAATCCTGACAAAGTACCCACATTTTATATAATTCTATATTTCTCTCCAGGATGTTTTCATTAATAATTCTCTTTAGATCCTGGAGTTTACTAAAGACCCAATCAAATGTAAGACCCACTATGCTGAAATGCTGGAGATGGACCTAACTGTAAGACAAGGAACACACAATTTCACTGTATCTGGTCCAGAATGTTCAGAATAATTTCCCTTGTCCAGTATAAACCACACATCCTAAACTGAGTGCCGATTTCTCTTTCAAGTCTAAATATTACATTTTGGGTTTGTGGTTCACTGAATAAGCACAGAGTTCACTGTTTTGAATGGATGTCCTGAGTGTTGTCATGGTTCCCAAAGACTCGCCTTAAAAATGTTGGAGGGAGGACAAAGACTTGAAGTGCTTGCATAATGTTATTAAGGACAAATCTATGTCAAATGAAATTTTGAGGATTGCCTTGTTTTAACTGCATCAAATGCTACATATTCACGCTGCCTAGGTGGATCTATCATTGTGATGGTGTATGAAACCAGTGTCCACGTCAGTTTTTGTCTCTGTACTTTAGCTGATGCTTATTTGAATTAGCAGCAAGTCTGCCTGTCAATATGTCGATTCCTTTCTGCATTTGTAGCTTTAAAAGAACCCATTCATTATCACATTTCAATATCAGTTGGCCTTCAAATCATTTTAGAGAAACAGTCACACTCAGCAGGATGGGAGAGAATTTTGATGGACTATCAAAATTTTAAACTTGGGTTCAGAATGATGAAATTATTTTCTCTTTTATATTTTAAGTTTTGACAGTATATATTCTGCCTTACTATGCTGTAACAAAAACCAAATGATATCATGGCATATGCAAGTCTAGTCTCTTCGCCCTACGCCTCATGTCTTTTTGACTATCTTTGCATGCAGTAGCTTACATTTCTTCAGCTCTAATAAATGCTCCATTAAAGAATGTTATTTAACGTATGCACTGGTGCTGACAATGACCAGGTAAGCTGGAAAGGATACAACATTAAATGGACAATGTACCTTATACTGTTCTTTTGAAATATACATACATGTCTGTGGTAGGTCTCAGTTCAAAGAGTGAGTGTTGTATGTCTGTGTTTTGAATCTGCAATATCAAGTGCCTCATTGTGGCTGTGTACCAAGTTGTGTTGCTTCCTTAATCGAGCACTTTGTGCAAACATACAGTATACATTGGAACAGTATTGTTCACTGGTTTAAAAAAGGATATACTGAATCCCCGTGTTTCTGGAGATTTATTTTCAAAGTATGACTGAAATAAAAATGACATGCTCCAAGTGCAGTTATTGGTTATGTATGGGTGGTATTTGGTTTTCACAGAAACAGATCGCTAAATGTGTGTACTACACAGCAGTGACCATTTGAGACACTGTACAACACCTTAGGTCAGGTTAAAGGTACTGGAAATATTTAAATGAATAAAGTTTAATTATTTTGATAAAACATATTTGAAAATAGTAACTATTGTCTACACAATTCCATCCCAAGAAGTTAAAAAAGCTTTATTATTAGCCATTTATTATCACTGTAATCATTTAATACTACATCATGGCAATGTCGCACATATACTAGCAACATGGGTGGGTATGAAAGCTAGATTTGTTGACATTTACCTCATTCCACGAATATGGTTTAAGGCATTAAATTTTGGTCTTGCCATCATTAAACTAAATTGAGAATTTAAATGTAAATTTTTTTGAAAAATCTATCCTCACATGCTTCATTATGGTACACACTGTTTTACAATAGCAGCTTCAAGCAGATGAATACAGTCAGTGAAACTTACTTGGTGGATTTCCAAAGGTTGTTTGAATTGAGAGATTTCAGCTTTTAGTTGGTTGGTAGGATTTCAGCAGAGAGGAGGGTAATGACAGATGAAAAGGCTGCATTGTCTTCCCAGAAGACACTGAACAAACAGGATGAGGTCATCGGGACCACAGCCTGTCCTGCTCTGATGAGGATGGCGCCCCTCATTGGATTACAGTTGACTAAGCTTCTAGCAGCACCTCTCTTTTTCCACTCTAGCCATTTCTCTCAGAATATAAGATATTGTTTCATGAAGTTTAATTTCTGCAGAAAAAAAATGGCAAAGGGTGAAAGTTTTTCATTCATTGCACCAGCATAGGACTTGAGTTACCCTCTATTCTTCAGTATATAGAAAGTAGAGGTAATAATAATTTCTCTTACTTTTTTGCTTTTTTTTTTTTGAACACGTCTTATTATGAACGGTAGACCAGTGATTCTTGATTGTGTAAAATATTTTATCCTCACAGATTGTTTCAGGTTGACATATGTAACGAGATAACAATTGGGCTTGGGCCGATATTCAATAATATCGAATATACAATATTTTTCATAACATTGAGAATTTATTTCTTTATTTTATTTCTTTATTTATTTTTTACAGTTTTGCACAGTCTGCCCTGCTGCCCAGTCTGACCCTCATCTCACTGCCTTTTCTTACTGTACATTGTGCATTGGCATGTGACAAATAAAACCTTGAACTGCTGTTTAGTGGCAGCATGAAACATAAAATAATTATAATACAATAATGTGTTATTAACACACTTTAAACAAAATAAAATAATAATCATACATTATGAATTGAACATTTGAAACATGAAATACAACAATATCATTATATCTGTAAAAAAACAAAAAAAAAACCTCACCCCACAATAACATTGTGTATCGCAAAATTTGGACTGGACTGTATGGAGATATTACATTTTGAATATTGCCTAAGCCTAATAATATATATTCTGATATAACAAGACCGCCAGCATGCAGGCTTTCAGTACAGGTCTGAAACTGTACAGTAAGGGGAAACGGCCACTTTCATGTCATATTGCATAATTTAGCTGCATGTGTCCATGTGTCATTCGGACCACTAACAGTCATTAGCACTTAAGTGCTAGACATGAAAGTCTGATATTATTGTAGATTTTCAAAATGGAGAATAAGGCACAATGTGTATTTTGGGCTGAACTGTTACTGTGATGGCCAGATGAGCTCTCCTGTTGTTGCGGTTGATGGACAGTTGTCCATGTTCTCTTTCCTCTTCCCTGTGTGTTGGTGTCCAGGTTTACGAGAGCAAATTGCAAGAACTTCAGAAACAGGTGGAGACTCGTTCACTGGTAGCTGAGACACCCGATGAAGAAGAGCTGGAGGAAGAGGAGGAAGAGGAAGGTGTGTACTGTAAATCTGCAGTCCTGTATATATTTCTTCTATATACTGTATATAAGCCCCAGACATATGTAAAAATGCACTCTGTTTTCCTCCACATTTTCTGTCCAGAGCCTAAACTACTGGGATGTGCGTATAGTACTTTCTGTTTCATAATCAAAAGAATGTAATATCAACCTCATTCAGATTAATTAAAATGTGTTAATATTGCCATACTAATTACCCATTCAAGGTATTCAGTCAAACTAGATCATAAGTAACACTTGCTCTAATCCCTTTGAAAGAAAACATGCCACTAATGTAATTTAAACCATTCTACTTCTCTACTTGAAGTCTAAGGGACCATACTTTAGTTTTCCATGTTTTAGCCCATCAATTACAAATTGCCTATAAAGTATTGGCAGCCATGTTTCAGAGCAAGCAGTTTTTCCAAAATAAATGTATTTCCTTACTTTCAGAGCTGCCACTGATTTCCATTGTGTTGAGTAGCAGTTTGAAAGCTAATTCACCAATTTCCACCACAGTGAACATTTGGTCTCCTTTTGTGATTACTTGTTGTTAAAGGAGGTCAAGTTAACTTTTTTTCTGTCAGACCTTATTGAAAGTATACTCATAATCACACGGTCCCATCCAGGTAGTACAATGTTTAGTCGAAATAAAACTATTCCCTGCAATATACAGTAGTTGTCGAGTGATAGCAGCCTCTAGTCCTATGTTTTGAATTTGTGTAATGGACCTAAATTTATCTTTGTATTTGGATGACGGACAGAGGCTTTTAAGAAGAAACAGCATAGTGTCTGTATTTTGTCTTGAGATGCTTTTCTGCAGCTGACTGTAAACTCTGATGTTAGAGGTCTGTGAACACATCACAAAGAAATGGTTTTCCACACGGGCACTGCTTGCAAGAAATATGCACTTAAAATAAAGAAACATCGATGGATTCATTAGAATTGCAGGCAGTATTGTAAATGCAGTGTTTTGTGGTTGGGCTAAAACAAGCAAAACAACTGGTATGGTCCTTTTTGGCTTTACGTGCATTTACATTGTGTGTGTTTTATGTGTATATGCATCATGTTAATGTAAACTCTCCTGTCTCCCTGCAGTGCCGTGGACTCAGCATGAGTTTGAGCTGGCACAGTGGGCCTTCAGGAAGTGGAGGTACCATCAGTTCACCTCCCTCCGTGACCAGCTGTGGGGAAACGCTGTCTACCTAAAGGAGGCTAATGCCATTAGTGTAGAGCTAAAGAAGAAAGTAAGTAAAATGGCTGGTCAGTATTCTTTGTGACATGTCATTGTTTCTCATTGGTTAGAGTAAGGATCACCAGCTTTGAGAGTAGGTTTTTAGCAGGAAGCAGGGGAGTTTTTAATCCCTGAACGTCGTAAAAAGCCACATTGTCTTTCAATAATGTACTTGCCTGGCAGCCATCTACAGTCTGCTGATGTGAATCAGCCTCATAGCCATTGTACGTCAGGTTCTGGGATGTCGGACTATGACGCGAGATGACGATGATAAGTGATCTGCTGACTACATTCCTAATTACAAACCCACACAGTGATGTTATGAGAGACACCACAGTTCAGTTGCACCATGCCACACTCACTATTCAGTCCAGTGTGATGCGAGCAATTTAAATAACTCAACTTAAAACATGATGTATGTTGCACACGCACAAGTCAATCCTTATGTCATTGACCGTGGAGTGTAGACTCACTGTCCCATACTGAAATTGAATTTGTTACAAATCAGAAGCTCTTCTACTGAGGTCCGTCTTCCCCATCAGGAGACCAGTGTGATTTATATCCTTGTTTATTTCAAGGTGCTACATGATTGATACTGGAGATGGGTCATCTGTCAGAGACATTTCAGACTATTTTTATTTATCTTTATGTTTCATGTATCTGTAATTTATGTCCAATGTTGTCAAGTGGTTTAGCGTTTTGCCCCCAGAGGGTGCTGGGCAGAGAGGCCACAACATGAAGGGTAAAATGGATTTGTTTGACCTTTCAACCTTGATATATCTGCAGTAAAATAGTACAATACCATACATCTTGATCACAGTTATGAATAAGGCTTTTTAAAAGGTGCACTGTGTCTGGGTTTTAAGCCAGGATCCTTGAAGTCGGGATAGATCCTCATGCTTGTTTTTTTGTTCTTGCTTTGATTTGACATAATGTTTTTCAAAATGCCCTTTTCCTGTTCCCTTCTGCATTCTTCAGGTCCAGTTCCAGTTTGTCTTGCTGACAGACACGCTGTACTCTCCGCTGCCCCCTGAGCTCCTGCCCCCAGAGCCAGAGAAGGAGCGTGACTCCAGGCCTTTCCCTCGCACTGTGGTGGCTGTAGAGGTTCAGGACCTAAAGAATGGAGCCACGCACTACTGGTCCCTTGATAAACTCAAGTAAACATCTTATCCTACATTAAACTAGTCTTGAATTTAGCTAGATTTGTTCTGTATACTTATTTATACAAGTGCATCATTTCATATTTTAGAAATCATCAGTCACCACAGTCCTTTGCTCAATCTGCCTGTTGTCCAATCATTTCTCACGACTTCAGTACCAGAAATATACTAGAAAAAATACAAAGAATTATGAGATTGTAATCTGTACATCTAGCAGTAGCCGTTAGATTCTCTCTCCACTTCTCATTAATACCGAACACACACTGTCATCATTTGCAGGCAGAGGCTGGACCAGATGAGAGAGATGTATGATCGCGCTGGTGAAATGGCCTCCACTCATCAAGAGGACTGCGAGGGCACTCTGACAGGAAGCGACCCCTTCTATGACCGTTTCCACTGGTTTAAACTTGTTGGGAGGTACGTAACGCAACAAAAGGACGTACATATACTAGGTACAAATAGTGACTACACATGTTACAGTTTACTTCATCACTAAATATCCTGTTTGAATGCTGTTTTGTGGCTAACTAATTTGATATGGCTTTACTTGCGCAGCTTTTGGGATCCATTTAATTAAAATGGATCTACACATTTACTTTCATTTCATTTTTCATTTTCATGGTCAAATTCTGTTCCAAGGATTCATTAGGGTCATATATCATGTTTTATCATATATGTCTGTTATTGCTCATGTATTTTTTTTTTTTATCATGTTTATAATTTGATATTACATTTGTGATTTTATTTTGGTGCTTTTTGTTTTCATATCACTTATATTGTATTCATTTTATTTGACATCACATTTTAAGTTGTCTTTTTTTTTTTTTTTTGCTTTAATCATAAATGATGATTTCATTCATCCTTTTATATAATTTTTGCTGTCTCTGTTGCCATTCTCATGTTGATACCCTTCGGTTCACACAAAAGCTTGTTAACAACATAGTGTATTTGGATAATGTGGAAATTTGTAGCATTTTGTATTCACTCCTCTTCCAGCAAGCATACATTAGAAGACTTATACGTTAATCCTTTTCAAGTGACATTTCATTTGGGTGTAAAATAGTCATGTCTCTATAAACTGCTGTGACACCTAGCAGCTTCTAGTAATACCTGCTCTGAAATGAATCCTTCTGTTACTCTTATAATATAAAATAATATAAGAAAGAAAAGAAAAAACTTAATTGATTTGGTTTAGCTAATAATCATATAAGTATAACAAAGTAAGCATGTACCTCTGCTGTTGGTGGTTGATTACTTTGCAATTCAAATGACACATCTTTTTTATATTCATACATGATTTTACATAATTTGTGGTAAGAACACATGAGACATAATGCCGTTTGTAAGAAAGAAAATGATTTTTATGCTGAAGTGAAATATCATATCTAAGCTGTACTGTACGAGCTGCGGTGGCCTGTTTAACTCTTCTGTTACTGCATTGTTACCTCTCCTTGGTTCTTGCCACTGCTCCCAAACTACCAATCTTCTCAGCTCCCCCATCTTCCACGGTTGCGTTAATGAGCGCCTGGCCGACCGCACGCCATCGCCCACCTTCTCCACCACTGACTCAGAGATCACCGAGCTGGCCGATGAGCGCCAGAGCGAGATGTCTGATTTAATTGATGATGAGGCATTTGTGGACGACACCAGCTCGGATGCCGGCACCGAGGAAGGCTCAGACATCTTCAGCGATGGCCAGGACCCCTTCTACGACCGCTCCCCCTGGTTCATCCTGGTGGGAAGGTTGGTGACTGGCAGTGGCATTCCCACATCCTCCATACACAAGCTGGGACAGGATGTTGGATTGGTTTAGTGTTGTTTATTTTAATACTCAGGTGTAGAGCAACAGGAAAAAAAGGTCAAAGAAGTAAATATTAATTAGTTTAGGCGTTAAAATATATCCTGCAAACAAATGATATTTGATATTGTATAAAACTAGATGGATAGACAAATAGATAGATAGACTGATGTTTCACCCAACAACAGTGATCAGTAAAGAGATGTTAAAGTAGCAGTATATAGGATACAAGACAATTATTTTACATATTATTTTAGCAGCTGGCAAATCAGAACCCTAAATATACTCTGCGTATATGTCTTATTAATTATCAGTAAAGCCATCCCTGGAGAAGGGATGATTTCAGATATCAGATCATTTATTCATAGCAGCTTTGCAGAGATAAACTGGACTAGTTTTGAATTTAATGTGATTAGTCAAACTTCTACGCCTGCTTTTTATGAGTTACTTTTCATTTTGACTCAGCCCCCCCCCCCAAAAAAAATGAAAAGCCACCATCCATTTCTCCACCTCCTCCCAGCGTGATGTCTCATCCCCCGCCACCATCACAGCACTGACTGTATTAACTCCCATCTGTGTGTGAAGTTACATGTATTTGCTGTGTCTCAGTTGATTAGCTGTCTGTCATTTTATGTTTTTTTTTATCCTTTTGTTTGATTCTTTTTGTTTGTTTTTTGTTTCATTATTACATTGTGGTTAAAACATTTGTTTTATAACCTTGTTTGTTTTAACATTGCTCTTGGAATATATTGTAGATAACATTAACTCAGCAGTAGTTGGCGTAATCACACTTACATGTATTCGTTTTAAATTGATGTCAGGATGAAATAATGTGCTGCAGCAGCATTTGAAATCACAGCTTACGCTGTATCGAGGCTACAGCCTCAGCGTTGTAAAAATCATAGCTTAGAAATAAACACAGTGTGCTAATCTCAAAATAAGACGACATATCAATGCAGGCTTCAAGCCAGCCAGACTCTGCAACAGTCGTAGCTCAGAAACCTGCGTCACCATGACTTCAGAGATTTTACAGATTGATATCTCTCCCCCGCCTTGGCCTTGAGTCTCCCAGCACAGGGAGGGAGGGAGAGAGAGGGGGAGGGAGGGGTGGCAGAGAATGAGTAGGTCACCAGGGGTGCAGCAAGACAAATCAAGTCCCACAAAACAAAATGTCAGCGAGTGTGTGAGTGAGAGACTAACATCACCCTAACACGACACAATAAACCACTCTTTTACTGCCTTTACTGCTGCATCCCAGGCGATCTGTCATCACCCCTGACACACAGTTTAAAAATAAAGTGGATGGTTTAAGCTGCTGCTGATTTCATTGCCCTGAAGCATATATGGTTTTATGTTAAATTTTCTGTCTTCATTTTGTTTTTGCTTGTCCTTTAACATAATTGTCACTAATATTTTACTCTATGCTATTGTAGTCATTAATATATGCTAAACTGTGGAAATGTTTGTGCACTTTATAAGATGTGTATCGGGAAGGCATATTTTTCAGGAAACTGTCTCTGTGTGGCCACAGTTGTTTTTTAATAAGTGGATATCTCATTTGCTTTTAATTAATTAAATGCAACAGATAACATGGCAGTTATATAACAAAAAACCTGAACTGTCATAAATACAAAGTTAATGTTTCCTGGATCTAAAGACTGCAGCCGTTGATCCACACTGCACCAGGATCAGGTTTTCACGTTTCTGTCCTCGTTTTTCCTCTCAGAGCTTTCGTGTACCTGAGCAACCTGCTGTACCCTGTACCACTGGTTCACCGTGTTGCTATAGTAACAGAGAAGGGCGCGGTGCGTGGTTTCCTGCGCGTGGGGGTCCAGGCTATAGCTGGTGAGTAACTAATGAGATTCTCTAATGAGCAATAGCGTCAGGATCTTTTATGCACATTATCCTGCCAATCACTGACTCATGTGTTATTATGCTTGGATGATATTTGTAGAGTGTGTTATTTAGTTTTAGATGGAAAATTCTTTTGAAGGAGACCATTTATCTTTATGATTTGTCAAACTCTCAGGGAAATATTATGGTTCTTATGTGTAGTGGAGCAGTTAAAAAGCGTACTTATTGCCACTTACTGTGTATCAGTTCCATGTATTTGTGCCATATAAAATCACATTTCATTTCTATCAGTCTTTTTGAAATTTTGATACCAAAATATGTTCAACTCAAACCAAATAATGAGATAAATATATGGCCCTAACTTCTAAATTGATATCAGTGTGAAAACATTTTGAAGGGCCCTTCAAGCAACCGATCTGGTGGCAAAGAGAGAATTCCTTCGGATTCTTGGTGTATTCCCTTTGATGTGCTTTCATGGTTTTCATCAGCTGTGTCTGTGATAGATGCTGATAAGAGGATGGTTTGTCTCTTTGTAGCTGACGAGGAGGCTCCAGACTACGGGTCAGGAGTTAGACAGTCAGGAACCGCCAAGATTTCCTTTGATGATGAGTACTTCAAAAAGGTAAGCCCTGAGTCAGATGAAAGGAGTTTCAAACTTTAGAGAACACCATTGCTGTGTGTGTGTGTGTGTGTGTGTGTGTGTGTGTGTGTGTGTGTGTGTGTGTGTGTGTGTGTGTGTGTGAGACAGTGGGTGTATAATATTTGGGTTAAAACATGAAGTCAGCAGAGGAAGTTGTGTTTTCTTAGAGTTTTCTTAATTTCTTATTCATTTTCTAAAAGCAAATTTAAGGAATAGTGAATATAGTTTTGGACGGAATGAGTTTTGCACAAGTAATACAGAAATGCAGGTGGAGGTTTCTCTCTACCAGCTATATGCTAAAAGTCTCCCTCCTTTTACTCCTTTTTCGTCCAATCAGAACGACTTTGCCTCCACGGTTATGACCCGCTCCGGCTTGTCCCTGGAAGAGCTGCGCATTGTGGAGGGTCAGGGTCAGAGTTCAGAGGTCATCACACCCTCAGAGGAGCTCAACAGAATCAGTGACATGGGTATGGCTACCAGACCCTCACCTCTCTGCTCATAAATTTCAACTTCTCAGCCCCAATGGGAAACACACTTGGCAGATGGTCCTGTTGAATGTTTAGTTATGGAAATGAGACTGATGCAGTTTTTCTTGCTTTGTGAAGGAATGTGTACAAAGGCTGTTTGAGCAGAATCTTCTCTACAAATCACACGCTTGATCGTGTGTAGAATCCAATCTGATTGTACTGTGCAGAGCCTAGAATTCATATGCAGATTAAAAAGCACAGTCCCCAGGTGCAGATGCAAGTCATTTTCAATAAATCACAGCACAACTCCTCCTCACCTTCCCCTGTGGCTTTTTTTCAGACCTCAAGCTGGGTAACATCGCGGAGACCAAGCTGAGTCTTGGTGACGGTCTGGCAGACCAGCTGGAGGTGGGCAGCATCTTTACCTTCCGTGTTACCGTGCTCCAGGCCAGCGGCATCCTGCCTGAGTACGCCGACATCTTCTGCCAATTCAAGTGAGTTCACAATCCTCAAAATAAAGTTTGTGGTCACATTAATCTTAACATCAATTCTTTACATTTTTATGTGGTATCATTTATCTGGAGTAGTAATATTGTAAATATAGTCATTTTTGCATTTATTAGGATTAAAACAGTTAATCTAGCTGTGAAAAAAGTTATCAAACAGTGCCAACAACAAACTGCTAAACCAAGGGACAACTTCAAGATATCAGTATATAGCAATAACATTAGTACATCAGAAGCGATTCGCATGAAATGTTTTGCATTGTTTTGCCTTGTAAATGAATTTCCTGATTAACACCATTATCTTGTTGACAGATTAATGTCACATGCTGACACACATTTATGTTTATCTCCTCAGTTTCCTGCATCGTCATGATGAGGCTTTTTCCACTGAGCCTCTGAAGAACACTGGCAAAGGAGCTCCTCTGGGCTTTTACCATGTCCAGAATGTGAGTACACACATACACGCACAAGATATACCTTAACAACTTTATATGAATTCATTTTGACAACACCCTGATTTTGTTTTTGTTCCTGTTTTTGTTTTTGTCGGAGCAGATTTCAGTTGAGGTCACAGAGTCCTTTATTGAATACATCAAGACCAAGCCCATTGTGTTCGAAGTGTTTGGCCATTACCAGCAGCACCCGCTGCATCTTCATGGTCAGGATCTGATCAGGTGGGTGGAGTTAAAAAAAAAAAGAAGCAGTTCTCCTATGGAGATGCTGTATTGCTTTGAGGAATGTTTCATGAACTGTTCTATTTCATGAAATATTATTTTTACTATAAGAGATTCTATTGGTTAGTAATATTTTGCTTTTTGTTTTAACAGTCCTCCAACACCGTCAAGGAAGTACTATCCTATTCCCATGCCTCTATCTAAACCAGGTAAGACTTTTAATGTCATCACACCATACGCACAAACAGCAATATCTTGTGCACCTGTCTCCATCATTTCAGCATATTTCTTGTGTTTGTTATGGTTATATAAGCATGCCTCATATTTGCTTCCACTTTTCTTTCATTTCTCGCTTCCTTTGGATTTTTTTTGTCTCATATTTGATCATTCTCCCACCATTCATAATCCTCTTACCCAACTCTGTCCTCCCTCTTCCACATATCCTTTTTCACACATCCCTTCCAATCTTTCTCACCATTCGTACGATGTCATGCATTGCAAACCCAGACCATACCCGTAAGATAGAATTGGTCCGATACTTGATGAGCGGCTATGTGAACGGCAAGGTGCTGGACACGCTGTCCGAGCACGCCAACGCCCTAGCCTCCTCTGCTGTGGCCAGCCTGGAGGATGAGGCTGAACAGCTCTCTCACTTCCCCTTCCTCCCAGTACCCAACGACCCTGTGCTAATTGTGCCTAGGCACCATGGTTGGTACAGCAGACAGTGTAGTAGCTTATTGACCAGGCATTAGATGCACCCGGGTTGTAGTGATTAGACTAGTGCTGTGCTTTGCCCTTGTGGTGCTCTGTGCCTGCAGGCAGTAGCACGATAAAGCTCTGCAGTGGTTATGTGTGCTGCACCTTGCTGCAGGTCTATTTAGGTCCAGTCAGCTCAGTCCAACCCTCCCCTGCCGCTTACACACTGGCCTGAGCTGACACCTTGAGGTAAATCTGCTGCATGTGCTGAATCTTAAGCCAAATAGCAAAGTGAGTATTTATCATAATCATAGGAGATCACTGACATAGCCTTCACAGCATAAATCAGACTCCAGGGGCTTAAGCCTTTATAGGTTCAGCTATAGTCCAATTACGGTAGTTTTCATGTGGAATAATGTTCATTTCAGCCATATTGAACATAAATGAATGTAGCTGTGTGCCTCAGAGATTAGCCTGTTGTAACAGGAACGTAATCCTGATGTGCTAGACAGCAGGCTTCTGTCAGTGGTGGTGTAATCTGTGATTTAGCTCCTCGTAACATTTTGGTATGTTCAGCTGTTGGTGTTGAATATATTGTAGTATTGTTCCTGTTTTCTTTGTCCAGTTTATTTCAGTAATAATGCATTTTATAAGTAACATCTCCTTTGATAAATGAATATTGGCATTGCGTGTGTGTATTCTAATGGCTCAGTATCCAAGGTCAACAGTGTGTTCACTCCACACATCCAGCCTCCATTTAGCATTATTTATTAATACATTTTAACTATATTATTTCGATCCATCCCCTATGAAATGCAAGCAAATTCCGGTTTGCCATGTTGAGCTTATGTGTGTCTATGTGTCAGTTCCAGCCACCAAGTTGAACACCATCACCAAGTCCAACCTGGGTCAGTGCGTCAGCAAGTACGACCTGCTCGTGTGGTTTGAGATCAGCGAGCTTGAGCCCACTGGAGAGTGAGTGTCTACACACGCATGTTATATCCACATTTAGTAATAAATATAAGAGTTAAATGCTTCATGTTCTTTATATGTCATTTTGAAAAGATACACAATGTGAGACCTCATATTAATTTCAGAGTACTCTTACTAATTCAAAGAAGAAAGAAATACTGTCATCTTTAAACAGTTTCAGCAAAGGAAACTGATGTGCTTCAAAAAAGTATATAATACATTACAATATGTAAGCAAAATATGAAAAGATGAAAGGAGAATAAAAAGATGAAGAAATATATATTGATCAAGACATCAAAGATGTACGCAGAACCTCCATGTGTCACGAGAGTCATAACTACTGAAATAACACCTCTGTAAAATATGTCCCCAGATGTGTTTTAGTACTTAGCTGCTGAAAACACGGTGTATACACAGTAGAAACCTAACAGGTTAATAAAAAAGGAAGTTGTTGTGGGTTTTGTAAGGCTGAGTAGAAAACAGACCTGAGGTTTCTACCTGAGACATATTTTAGCAGCACAGAGACAATAAGTCAGTGTAAAAGAACTGTGGATGCAATTCATCAAATCCTCATAATCAATCAATCAATCAAACAGGCTTTATTTGTATAGCACTTTTCATACAGAAAATGCAACTCCACCCACCAGCCCTTCACACACACACATACATTTACACACAGAACAATAAATGACCAAGTAATAAATAAAAACAATAGAAATGAGACAGTAATAACAGGAACTGAGGAAACACTATTATGAATCTCATACATTTGCACTGAGGAAACAGTGAAGAAAAGCAAAGATAACAATAGAGTCATAAAGATAAAATGATAAAATCAAAATCAAAAGATCATAAAGAATCCTTTGAGATGTGTTGGTTGAAGTGTCCAGGCTCAGTGTGACCTTCCTCCCTCCACAGGTACATTCCAGCTGTAGTGGATCACAGTGGAGGACTGCCCTGCCATGGCACCTACCTACTGCACCAGGTACAGGAGACCAACACCATAACCCACTGGTCTCTAATTCTATAAAAATCAGTTTTGCATTGTGCACAGATTCTGATTTGATCATTCTCCTGTGAACTTACAAAATCAAAGGGAACTTCGTGTGTCTTTCTTCTATACCAGTGAATGATATTTCTTCTTTATAAGACATATTTAGAAGCTTAAATTTTTTCTAGCTGTGTCTACTCTAATCCCAAGCTCCTGTCATCTTCGCTGCAGGGAATCCAGCGAAGGATCACGGTGACTCTCATCCATGAGAAGGGTAGCGAGCTCCACTGGAAGGACGTCCGCGAGCTGGTCGTGGGTGAGCAGTCTTCCCACAGGGATTACTAGTTCTACCTTTCACCAGAGACACAAAAGAATGCCCTGAGCAGCAAGTCCCCAGTTCGATTCCCAGCCGGCCGGACCATTGCTGCATGTCATTCCTCTACTCTCTTTCCCCACATTCCCTCTCTCTCTCCAGTTGCACTATCAAATAAAGGGATAAAATTTGTTTATAAGATATATTCAATCGAAGGGAATATTCCTGAGCATTTCTTACTTTAAAACAAACTCATAGGGCCATTCTTATTCAACTCGTCAATCTCCTGATCTTCATCCTCACACATTTCTCACTTGCAGAGGTCAATTTTCAATTAGATTTAGGGACATCAAATTATGGAATGGCTTTCTCTATTCGGCAAAGAACTATTCCTCTATAAAATGTTACAAACTATGCTTTTATCACTATTTTTACTACCAATACACTACCCATGCATTAATGTCTTATTTGTTTTTTTCATATTGCACACACATCACATTCTCACATCTCTGCTCATACTTTGATATTATTGTTAGTATTGCTGTTAATTTTATTATATATATATTTTTGAGTCGTTTAGTTTCAAGTTTTTATTTTTATGTAGTCACGTTATTTTCTTGTTTATTTTGTATTTTTATCATTTTGTGATATTTCAATATACTAAGGTGGAGGCTTTAAATAAGCCCATTGGGCTTTTTGCCTCTCCCTGCACTTTTTGCTATTTGTATTCTTTGTCATTTTCTGTGTATTTTTAAATTGTTAAGAAACTAGAAACTCTGACAGTATAATACAACACTTTTATTATTTGGAATATCACTTCATGAGTGCAGCACTGAAAATACTTTGCACAGTTTCCTCATGATTTCAGTGAGAGGAGTTGCATCTGTTTCGCCTGAAGCCGCCTCTGCCTTTAAACAGTTTATACTGGAGGTGTAGCTGATGGACCAAATAATTACATTTCACATTTTCGACTTTCAGCTGCTGACATTCTTATCTAGAGAGGCTCAAGCCATGTGTTCGGAGTCTCGCTGTTGGACACTGTGACAGTATGGCTGTTAATGGACAAAGTGACTTTTAAAGTTCTCCGCCGAAGTCGTCTGAGCTCTCGTGATGACGAGATGTTGACGTGCTTTGCTGCTCTGTGTCCCACCAGGTCGTATCAGGAACAAAGCTGAAGTGGACGACAGTGCTGCTGATGCTGTCCTGTCCCTCAACATCATTTCTGCCAAGAACATCAAGTCATCCCACAACTCCAACAGGTAGCTGAACACACTCACACACTTCTTATCGAAGGTCAACTGTACAGGATAAATAGCATATATTCATGGTGCAGGTCTGTGGATGTATTGGTACTCAGTGAAGGTTGGCTGCTGCTTGATTCTCAGCACCGCTCTTCCACGATGATTGAGGAAAAACAATTTTTTAAAGCAATGTGGCAACTAGAAAGTGACACATTCCTGTGATGTAGTTATGTAGCCACATGCTGTAGCTCATATATTCTTAAAAACAGCTGCAGTTTAGAAACAGTATTTGTGAATATCCTTCTAGACTTGTGTATGTGTCCTTGTCTTTATATTTGCTGAAGGCGCATTGAGATCATTGCATGACCATTTCCATTTTCACTGCTGTTAATTGTCTTGTTAATTTTCTCCATTGTCTGTTGCCTGACTGTTTGTGCTTCTCTCTTTCTTTTTTTTTTTTCTATACACTCTCTTTTTCCTCCTGCTGCGGCTGGACTCATGATTGTGCTCAGGCTTTCTATTGATAAGGATATTGATAGGTACCAGTGAGCGGAGAACATAGGGCTCTTTCTCTGAAAGAACTTTATGCTTCTCTTTAGTCCTTTAGATTGATAGAAATAAGTTCTCCACAGTTTGTGTTTTTTGTTGGCACGTTGCATTAAGTCTGTCTTTATTTCCATCAATATTTAGTGTCTGAAAAAATAAATCCCATCCCAAATGTTTCATGGATGAATAAAGGCAGTCCTAAATGCAACTGCAACCCCTATTCTGTACTGTGATGTCGTGACTCTCACTTCAGTTGAAACCACAGTGGTATGTTGATCTTCTGTGGCACCCAGACTCTAAATGAATGTTTTTCTCTCAGCTGTTATTCACTGCATGAGTCTTAACTCAATAACAACAACAAAAAGGCCAATGAGGCACCAACAGGGCAGTTCTGGCTCTCAGTCTGTGGGTTAGAGTGCCCCCTACTGCCACAGACAGGAACAGTGTACCCCCGTGAAACAGCCTCACAAGCAGTCATCTACTAAATATTATTATGTTAAAATATTATTTAAAAAATGTGCCGTTTGCCATAAACTGTTTTTATTTTTTTTTAATTTATATTTCTTCTGATAGTCTTCACATTGATGCTATAAAGTGTATTACTCGTATCATAACTTAAACATGACTTATCTCCTGCATGCAGCCATTCTGTTGCTGCTCTCTCGGCACATTCCCGACACTCCCGAAACTACTGGCACTCGTGCTCACGTTGTGTCTGTTGTCGAGGTCTCACCTCAGTGTGTTTCCTCTCGTCTTGTCATGACAAGGGATAAGTGTGAGGGACACTTCAGTCACTGCACAGTGTTCACTGCCTTAATCTGTCAGGGTTGCACTCACGTCATCAATAGCAGAATATCTGACTCACTTCCTGGTTATTGGCAAAATAAGGCTCGGCTTTTTGTCTCCTTGTAGTTTAATGGCTGCTGCTATATCCACACAGATCCTACAAACTGTGTAAAAGCACTGACACTGAAGTCACAGAAGATAAACACTATGTAAATTCATTTCTCTGTAATTTTGCTGATAACTGAATAGTTTTTTGGTTTTTCATCAGGACTTTCTACCGCTTCGAGGCAGTGTGGGACAGCTCCCTGCACAACTCCCTCCTGCTCAACCGAGTCACTCCTTATGGAGAGAAGATCTACATGACCCTGTCTGCGTATCTGGAGGTCAGTCACTGCTCCTACTGTATTGTATCTCTTTGCTTTGAGCTCTATAGTTGACCACTCTGGATGTCAGCATAGCAAACATACTCACTGTGTCTCTTCTACACAGCTTGACCACTGCATTCAGCCTGCTATTATTACCAAAGACATCTGCATGGTCTTCTACTCCCGAGATGCAAAGATCTCCCCTCCCCGTTCCCTCAGGAACCTCTTTGGGAGTGGTTACTCCAAAACTCCTGACTGGTAAGACTGCACGCAGCCATACTGTGGCCATTTCTACCCAAAATATAAACAGTTCTGCCATGTTTCATCTAGAACCTCCTCTGCTTCATCACAGCAACCGAGTCACTGGCATCTACGAGCTGAGCTTGTGCAAGATGTCTGACACTGGAAGCCCAGGTGAGCAGACTAATACTCATTTAAAGAAATGTT
>NW_019525414.1:3323649-3385914 GCF_002814215.2 Seriola lalandi dorsalis | reverse complement strand
TAAGACAGGCTGCTGGATTATTATGATTCCTCAGAGAACTTCATCCTCATGAGGCCTTTTGTCCTGAGCAGGGATGCAACGGAGGAGGAGGAAGGTCCTGGACACATCAGTGGCTTATGTGCGTGGAGAGGAGAACCTGGCCGGCTGGAGACCCAGAGGAGACAGTCTCATCCTGGAGCACCAATGGGAGCTGGAGAAAATGGAGCAGCTGCATGAGGTGGGTCCCTAAGAAACAAATTTACCTTATTGCTGGATTTGGCTTGCCAGAGCCTTCTTTTATTTGTCTCCCTAGTCTGTCAACCGGTCTAATATTCTACTGAAAGAAAAAAGTAAACCATCTACATGCTAAGTCAAATACCCACCGTTCTTTTAAATCAATTCTTCATACAATGGATTTTTAACTTACGTAACCCCTGCCCCTGTCATTTGCTCAGGTGGAGAAGACCCGACACCTGCTCCTGCTGAGGGAGAAGCTGGGAGAGGCGGCACCAGTGGGAAACGCTCCCACCACTAAGTCCCTGAGCGAGTCGCTGTCCCCGAGCATGAGCTCTGGCACCCTGTCCACCTCCACCTCCATCTCCTCACAGATCTCCAGCACCACCTTTGAAAGCGCCATCACGCCCAGCGAAAGCAGCGGCTACGACTCCACAGACATCGAGAGCCTGGTGGATCGTGAGAAGGAGCTGGCCACTAAGGTAAGAACAAATTCTGTACTGTGAGATACAATGATTTACTCTTTGCTGCATAGTGATCAACGGGCCTCTCCACTGCTATGAACTGACCTGCCTCATCTCTGTCGTGTTGCAGTGCCTGCGCCTCATGACACACACCTTCAACAGCGAATACAACCAGGTGGTCAACAGTATCAGTGACTGCAAGGTGAGAAAGACATTTTAAATACTATAAACTTACTGTAAACACATTTTACTTCGGCCCATTTTCTTTGTGTAGCTCAATCCTGTTACACTGGTGACACGTGACTACATTATAATGTCTCACTAGGAAGACTCACAGTAGCTTTAAAAGCAGTTTTAAAGTAGTGTGGATTAGATAGTGTCTCTTTAGAGATGTTGCAAATGAGCAAGTGAGCCTCACGTTAACATCTTCTGTTCTGTACCTAATGGCTACTTGAGTATCAGCTGTGCACTATCCAAATAATAGTCAGTAGTTCTTCTCTTCCACAGTGTGCCTTGGAAACTAAAAACTGTTTGTTCAACTTATATTTCTTGCTGTTTTTCCTCCAGCTGTCTGACATCTCACCCATCGGACGGGATCCATCAGTGACCAGCTTCAGCAGCGCCACCCTCACCCCCTCCTCCACCTGTCCTTCTCTATCCGACTCCCGCTGTAGCTCCATGGACCAGAAGTACAACTTTTATTTAACTTTTTTTCTTCTTTTTTTTCTAAACATCTACCAGTGTCCGTGTAAAATGTTACAGTGACTATAGGTTGAGGTTATTGACAGGTTGAGCATGACATTAACTTGGTGCACTTTGTTCCTAAGGACCCCAGAGAACAGCTCCCGTGCCTCCAGTCCCTCCTGCTCAGACTATGAAAACTTCCCGATGGTTCCCACTCTGGAGACCTCTTACCTAGCACGGGCCGGAAAGAACGAGTTCCTCAACTTGGTGCCTGATATTGAAGAAATGAGGCCAGGGTGAGTGATGCCACCTTTGGTCTTCTCCTCCTGTCACCGCTGTGCGCAGTGATGTCATTTTAAAATGTTGATAAGAGCAGCCCAAACAAAAATAGATGATTCGGTTTTCTAATCGAGGCATGTGAGTAGATTTGAACTGTTGAACCAGACCGATCTGATTCTTCCTCACAAAAACAACACTTTTCTTCTTTCTCTTTTTTTGCTCCTTGTCAGATCTGTTGTGTCCAAGAAGGGTTTCCTAAGCTTCATGGAACCTCGCTCTAACTCGTGGGTGAAGCACTTTGTGGTGGTGCGCCGGCCCTACGTCTTCATCTACAACAGCGACAAGGACCCGGTGGAGCGGGGCGTCCTCAACCTCTCAACAGCACAGGTGGAATACAGTGAAGACCAGCAGGCCATGCTCAAGGTACAGTTTGAAGAAATCAGGTGTATTCCTGACACATAACCTTGATAACAGTTTAACTAACATCAACAACAACTTTCAATAACTGGTTATTTTCCTAAAAACCTTCTTCATGCACAAAGACGTGCAGAATGGCAAATGTTTACTGTTTTCTTTTCAGACTCCCAACACGTTTGCCGTGTGCACAAAACATCGAGGAATCCTGCTGCAGGCCAACAACGAGAAAGACATGAACGACTGGCTCTACGCTTTTAATCCTCTGCTAGCAGGAACGATAAGGTAAGCACACACTTCTCTCGGGCTGCACTTCGTCAGACGCAGAATTACATTCTGATCCCATAACGACATAAACTCCTGTCGTTCCCACAGATCGAAGCTGGCGAGGAGGCGCAGTGGCCTAATGAAGAACTGAGTGAGTGGACCGGCGCACAGCAAACCACGGCTTCCATTCTTTCTGCAAAGCCTTTGAACATACCAAGTGTTAACAATTATTAATCATTGTGATTCTTGACGGTTTTCTCTTGTAAGTAGACTTGTGGCTTAAGTCTCCTTTCATGCGACTAAAACTTTCAGTTCCAGAGAAATTTGCCTCCCCTCTCCCTCCAACAACCCTCTGCCAACTTAGCTTTTGTCCTCTCTATCTCGCCCCCACCTCCTCCTCAGCTTTTTGTGTTTTTGTTTATAATGACAATGTTTGGGTCTTATTTTGTTCTGCTTTGTTGTCATTCCCTAATTCCCTAACTAGTAGCATGTTGTAGTAGTCTACTTGTGTGTGCACGATTCTTCAGAAACTGTTCTTTCTGGCCACTAATTTTCAGTTTGCCAATCATCTGTAAAAATTGTCTCTATCAGTGTTATTTGTCTCCCGAGAAGAGTTTTATTTTGTTGTTTTTTATAAATATGCCCGCATGATAACTGCAGCAGTCCTCAGGAGAAGACCAGGTTTGCTTACTCAAAAAAAAAAAAAATTAATCAGACAACTACACTTACAACCATGAAGGGAAAATATACAAATATGTCCAAGTGACATATCAGTTTACGCTCTGCTAGAGAAAGCAGAGCTACTTCAACAACTATTGCTGCTAATGAATTCATAGGTTTTTTCTTCTCTTTATGAGATCTGCATCAGGCCTCTTCCTAAAGTAGACTCTAGCTCCCCTGTGCTGCCTCCCAAAAAGCCTTTAGAATCAAAATGTGAAAAATTTGTCAAGTTCCCGACTCAGCGAGACACCAGGGCAGCACCGGATTTCCACCATCATCCATGTGATATTTAGATCCCACTTCTCAGTCCGTGTACATACACCAAAACCAACTCCCCTCGATAGTGCTGTCAGTCAGTGAGTAATTACTTACAATCATGCATTTGTGTCAACATCAAAAATACACGCTAAATGAAGAAACGTGCAAAAATAAATGATCAGTTCATATCTCATGACTATGGATTGTTCAAGCAGGAGTAGATATTTGTCCCTGTTCTTTTGCTATTTCATCTCAAGAAAAAAAAAAACAGGGTGTTACAGAGATGAGGAGGATTAAGAGACAGAGGAAGATACTTTAAAGAGAGAATATCATTTGTACATACAGTCTGTTCTGGGATCAGTGTGGTAGTTAACTCTCATTTAAGACATTCCTCTCAGCTCTTCGAGCTCCTCGCAGTTTTTTTACACTTAAAATGTTGAGCCTCGGACCTCAAGAGAGACTCAACATTTGCTAATATTTTTATTTAACCATCACAGACGTGTGATACTGAAGACAAAACTCAGTGAAACGGGAGGAAGAAGTGAGACGGAGACTGAAGTTGCAGCGCTTTAGCCTTGACGCCAGTAGTTAATTGATGAAGCTGCTAGCACATAGCCTGCAGGACAGATACTGATACAGTCTACCCCATGACTCCCCTCGCTGTCACTCCAGTGTCGGGTGAAACTTCTCTAAAATGAAGTACTTACTCTTCAGAAGCACCACAGTTTACCATGTGTTCATTTTCTATTCGTGTTTTTGAATTGAAACCTCTTAACTCATCTAACTTTCACTGTTTTTTTTTCTTTTTTTTTTTTTATTAATTAGCATTGTTGATTGTTTTTTTCTATTATGCTTTTAATCATTCCACAGTGGCGTTTTATATAAAATGTAACTGAGGGCATTTATTTCTTGATTTGTAACCAACTGTACTGGTGTTTTACCTTATTTTGCACATTAACACATATCTATAGCAAGACGAGGGCAGGTCACACATGTTGAGTCCAGGGTTATTTCTGAGTATCAGGAACACTGATAAGAGCACATATCAAGGTTACACTGGATAGCTGTTCTCCAAAGGGTTTACTAGAAAGAAAGAAAGTGATGTTAAAGGGACGAAATATACTTAAATGTTTTATTTCTGATATTGTTTATGAAAATATTTGCTCTGTACATCGTAAAGCGCACGGTATATTACATTTGACATTTGTGGTGCCTCTGTCTGTGGAAATGGTAGAGCAGTGATAGGTACAGATGGGCACTAATAAACTCTGGCCAACCAACCAGTGGTATGCCTTCTGTGTCATATGAAAGGAACATTAAGGTTAAATGTGTCGAAGCAGAGGTACCCATTGCCTGTTAGAAGTTTTAGTGAAATTATTAATGACAAAAAAACAGAAAACAGTCCCCTCAGAAGTTTAAATGGATGAACAATGTTGCTGCCCTCAGGTCAGCCAGCCTGCTGGTCAGAGAAAAAAAAAACCTGGTGAATTGTTTCAAAGAAAATCATTTGTCTGTCAAGGAACTCGCATATAAAAACCATCTATGCACTGATCAAGGCTCTAGTGCAATGTACCTCACGTTGACCTCAGTGCACTCAATACATGTCAGAGCAAACATTTTCACTTCAGTGACTAATTTGCAGAGGTATATTATTTTGGGATTGTGTATTTATTGTTTGCAATGTATATATTAGTTTGCAGCTCTTTGCACATATTAATAAAAGGTTCAACTAACTGATCAAATAAAGTCTGTGCGGTTTAGTTGTTTTACTCAGAATGAACCAAATGATGGTGTGGCAGCCTCTCCCAGTCTGAACTGGTAGAGAGTTGAATGTACTATGAGGATGTGTGTTTTTCCATCATCAAAAAAAAAAGAGAGAACTAAAATGTAACCTGCTGCATCTGTTCAGGGGAGGTGAGTTACATTAGTGCTTCTTCTTTATTAGGAAGTGGTTTGAGTGAAAGTCTGCTTTTCATTTGAAGAATATACTCACTACTCACGCTAGACAGCCATCTGAATTCTAGCAAAATGAAGGTGGTTTTTAACTCATTTTATTTTTTCTAATATCAGGGAATATAATACAAAGTAGCTAGTGACATCTAAAATGACAGTGACAGTGTCTTTATTCACCTCACTTTTTTTTCCATTGATGCCTTTCAAACAAAACTAGCCATGATATTTTCCATCTTCCCCTCTGACAATTAATATCAGTTAACTGCATTCCCTTTGGATTTGCTCACCACCAGGAAAAAGACAGACTAACCATGACATTAACACTGTACATTATTTGTCAGACTGGTTTCATTTTCATACTTATTTTGTAAATATCTGTGTTGTATGGAGCTTGAATTAAAATGTAAATATGTTTACTGTATTTGTAATAATTATAATCCATTCGCTGTATAGCATAGATGTGTCATGCAGATATCCTAATTCTGTGTATGGTAATCTTGCACCATTGAACTGTTTAGTGAATGAGGCAACAATAAAAGTGCAAATTGTGCATTAGCAGAACAAGTGCTGCCTGTTTGTCTTCTTCTTTGTGCACAGTTTCACTCCCATCTTCACCTGTTTTTATCTGTTACAACTTCCTGATCCTGTATCGGTGTGCTGTAATGAAAGCTCATTTCTAAAAAAAAAAAAAAATTGATGTTAGGAATGAGAAAAATAAAACCATTAGTGAAACTTAGCTATAAAGTAAGTCAAATTATAAGATAGTAAGTCATCATTTTGATTTACTATCATAGTTTTGACTTTTTTTAACTTAGTAATTTTAACTTAAACTTACTTAATTTAAAAGTCTAACTAATTATTGCTTGTAAAAAGTCACAAAAAGTAACATTTTGATTTATCTCATAAATATGACTTAAAATCTCAAACTTTTGCCTTAGAGAGACAAAGTCCTGACCTAATAGCTTTTCATTTTGACTTTAGTTTTGACTTCACATTTAAATTTTTGGATTGTAATCTCTTAATTATGACTTATTTTTATTTTCAATTTTATGTTCATATTTTTCCTGGCAGAAACTGGCTTCCATGGTGAAACACTGGGTTCATTCTATATGCAAGTGTATCTTCTGACCTATAAAATGTTGACATTGACTTTTCATTGAAACTCTCATACAGTATTATTAATCTGTTTTCTTTACCTTGACAGACACTGCTCCTCCACGCCTTTCATGCATGTAAACGTTCTCACACTAAACCGGTTTAGTGCAGAGTTATATTTCCTGTGATCTTCCACAGATTTTCATTAACTACATGAGACATGGTTTATTAACTGTGAAATTCCAAACTGGTGGAAAAACGTCTGGGAATTTAATATCACTGCTGAGGAGAAGAGATCAAGGCATTGTGCTTTCTATGCATTCAGTGAAATAAAAATACATTATAAGGCGGAAAATAAGCACTGAAGAACTACTTCTGGAAGTTGATAAAACATCTTATAGCCATGACTGGATTCACCTGGTAGAAGGGATAAAATGAGCTGCTGAGTCCCTCCTGTTTCCTCCACTACTGGCCCCAGGTCTGCCCTGTGGTAACTGGAATAAACGCAGCACAAAACTGAACCCAAGTTTTAAAACTAAATTTAGGAACCCTGTTCATCACAGGACCTCAATATCAGGAAGTAAAGCAGGACTGCCCCTAGGCTTTCATCATGCCAGCTGATATTGTACTTTTAGTTATTGTAACATTTTCAATTTCATAAACAAAAGCACCAGAATTTGCATGGCCCCTTATGTGGCTTTGGGGCAGTGTGCCTACTTTGACTACTTTGACTATCTTGTGTAATCCAGCCTTGACAATTGTAATGGATAGTGCATTTATTAAACATATAAAACGTGTCCTGAAATTAATGGAAATCGTTCTGTTGTGGGTGTGCGCAGACGTATAATGAGTGACAGCCGAAAGGACCAATAGAAGAACCGATATCTCTGCTCAGTCTTCTGGACCAATCAAAATCGCTACAAACATCGCTTCAGTTTGTCGGACGTCCTCTGATTGGCGGATATACTCGGTGGGCGTACGTGACCCTCTCCTCGCCTCCGTCACGCTGAAATAAGAACGAGGAAGTGGAAACCTGAAGTGAAGTGTATCACCGTGTGAGCTAGACTGTCATTTGGACACTTTTAACTTCACGGTGACTTTAACCGCAGAGCACAATGGCTAAGTAAGGATCTTTTACTTCTTTAGATTAGGGAAAGTGGAGAGGCTGCAGCTGATACTCGGGGTTAAATAATTGTGCGCTTTGTAGTCGCCTTTTTTTTTTTTTTTTAATTTCTTGAGAGTAAGCTTGTAAATGGAGCTGTTAGCTTGTTAGCTAGCCAACCAGCTTGAATGTTTAGTAGAAATATGTGTGCCATGGTATTTAACGTGGAATTTGAACGGGAAAGCCGACATAGTGTTTGTGACTTTTAGCCCATGTATTCATTTCCTCGCTGATAAACATACAAACCTGCTCTGTAAAGAAGATATTAGGGGATTTATAAAGTGCGAAGTGTTGTTTTTCATGTTGGTGGACCAGATGCTGACCAGATGCCCACCAGAGCCTCACAGTAAATATGATTAATACTCTTGTTTTCACAGAGCAGACATTGCACTGATTGGTTTGGCTGTCATGGGCCAGAACATCATCATGAACATGAATGATCACGGCTTTGTGGTAAGATAATGACTGAAGTGTTTATTGTAATAATTGTATTTGTAGTTCTTTTTAATAATTGTGTGCCTGTACTTTGCTGGACTTTTCGATTCCATGCCACTTCATACTTATTATACATTTCAGAGGGAAATATTGTACTCTCTACTCTACTGCATGTATTTGACACTTGTAGTAAACAGTTGCTTTGCAGATTAAGATTTTCACATGCTCTCATTTCAGTAACTATTTGAGGCCCAAAAAGGTCAAATTGTCCAAAAAGTTCACTAAAAAGTAAGGTTTAAGCACAAAATCCAAGAAAACAGATCAGTGAGTCAGAACAGTTTTATCTTCTTTCCTTGCCCATTAATAACCTCACAACCCCTCAGATTCATCTGGTGATCCTTTGGAGGGGGTCAACCCTTATGTTGGGAGCTAGTGGATAAAACTATGTAAATAAAGTACTGAAAACTAGCTCCACCTTGTGCAGCTACAACAGTGAAATGGTACTTATATATTAGTACATTAGTATCAACAATTTTATAAAAATCAGTCAGAGGGACCATTTTTCTGAAGAACGAGTACTTTTACTTTGATAACTTCAAGTTTGCTGATAATACTTGAGTAGAATTTTGAATGCAGAACTTTTACTTGTAATGGAGTATTTTTACGTTACGCTTTGGTACTTTTACTTAAATAAAGGATCTTCCACCACAACAGCGGCCAATCAAGCTTGTTCCACTATCCACTTTTATGTCAATCAGTGCTCACCCAACCTCTCCTACAGGTCTGCGCCTACAACCGAACCGTGTCCAAGGTGCACGACTTCCTGAAGAACGAGGCCAAAGGCTCCAAGGTGATTGGAGCCGAGTCTCTGGAGGACATGGTGTCCAAGCTGAAGAAGCCCAGGAGGATCATCCTGCTGGTCAAGGCTGGACAGGCTGTAGACGACTTCATCGACAAGCTGGTCGGTAGTTTGTGTTGGATTGCATTGAAATCAGTTTTGTTAAATTGAGTCGTGCCAAGTTAAATGGATTGTTTGTTCTGCTTTAGGTGCCTCTTCTTGAGGCCGGGGATATCATCATTGACGGAGGCAACTCTGAATACAGAGACACAACAGTGAGTAGATGTTAATCACTGCTTAGCAGAAAATTTTTAAACTTAACTGGGTATATGCTCATAGTTCTTGTGTGTTTCTGCTGTACAGCGGCGGTGTAATAGTCTGAAAGAGAAGGGCTTGCTGTTTGTCGGAAGTGGAGTCAGTGGTGGAGAGGAAGGGGCACGTTATGGACCCTCACTCATGCCAGGAGGACATAAAGAGGCCTGGTGAGTCATCACAAACTCTACTCGACTCTCTGGAGGGTTTATTTATCCACGTCTGTAAATTTGAAACACTAGCTGTTGCTTCCATTTTAAGGCCACACATAAAAGACATCTTCCAGAGCATCGCTGCCAAGGTTGGAACAGGAGAACCTTGTTGTGACTGGGTGAGTGGAGGATTTTTTCAGTGCACATAATACTTACTACTAACTCGATTAGCAAGGATGTAGAAGCTATTGTTACATGATGTCATCTCACAAATACTCTGACTGGTTTGCTTCTGCAGGTTGGAGATGAGGGTGCAGGACATTTTGTGAAAATGGTCCATAATGGCATTGAGTACGGTGACATGCAGCTGATCTGTGAAGCCTATCACCTGATGAAGGATGTTCTGGGTATGGACCATGATGAGATGGCAAAGGTGAGCTTGTTATACCTGTATGATGTAATCTTGACATGTATTTGTTGTGCCATTATTTGTTGTGCCATTTGTGCCATTGTTGTGCCAGTTCTGTAAAATCAAATGTTTAAAAAAAAAAAAAAAACGGGCCGGAATTTATTTCATCATATCATCTTATCACACTGTGGCTGAAACACTCAGGCTTTCGACAGCTGGAACAAGACGGAGTTAGACTCCTTCCTGATCGAGATCACAGCCAACATCCTTAAATACAGGGATTCTGATGGTACACATCTGCTGCCCAAGATCCGTGACAGTGCTGGACAGAAAGGCACAGGGAAGTGGACGGCCATTTCAGCCCTGGAGTACGGCACGCCTGTTACTTTGATCGGTAAGAGGGAAAAAAGGGAGAAGAGGAAATATCTGGCTTCCTTCTGCTGCTTTCAGTAAATTGTGTTTGTCATGATGACATGGCAAAAGCTATTACGTCACTGTTAGGTTAAGGTTTCAACATGGTGTCAACATATTAAAGGGCAGCAGGGAAGATCATCAGAGGTGTTGGGCTAACATTTAGTTTTGTCAGTTAGCTAACACACAGCAAGGCTAGTGAGTGGGGTCATTATGCAGCTGCCCCTAAGAAGATTGAGGGCTTTTCTAGTGGCTTCTTCATCTCAGGTGACATAAACGGGATTTGGCTTTGGTCCTTGCTCTGACTGTATGACAGTCTGTTTCATAAACAGATGGAGGTCAGGATGCAGGATCAATCACAATCATCAGATCAGCTCTGCAGAGTTCCTCTGAACAGACACCTGTGCAAATTGTAAATTAAAGAATGTTTATGACAGACTTTCTGTAAAAGTCCAATAATGTATCCTGTCATTAAATCCCACTGCTGTTCAGATTAGATGTTTTAAAATGATCTGTTTGCTCGTTCCCTGTCAGTGCTGGAGATCCTCTTGTGATAGAATACAAAAGGCCTCATTGTATGAGAGCTGAACCAGTCGGTGCAGAGCAGGCTGACAGGCCAGTATAGTTTGCACGGTGGATTTCTGTTCCCAGCAGGGATGACATTCCTCACCAGGATAGTTCACTGGGCACATTTTCTCTCAGTCACACTCTCTCTCTGCCTGTGGGTTGCTTCACCTAGCTGTGCAGTTTTAGCAAGTCATGCTTACGCAACAGTTTTCTGTCCTCTTATCTTGATACAATCGGTGAGCTAATTCTCATATTTTAATGTTGCAACTGACAGGCCCTAATTTATTTTTCAATGTAGTGGCAACTGGCAAACCTTGCTATTACCACAGTGTTATTACTACTATTATTACTGCTAAGCATAGAGTTTCTGCAGTGTGGCTGGAGACTGGCATCGAGTAGCAGAATCTATGTAATAATTAGTTGTGAGAGGTTTTAGAAAATCAAATAGAGTGTTTGCAAAGTCCTAGTGTTGTGTTTGGATTGCTTTCTGTTTTTGTATGCAGAGAGCTAATCTTCCCTCTCTGCCCCCCCCACCTCCCTCCCTCCCTTTGTGTCTCAGGGGAAGCTGTCTTTGCCAGATGCCTGTCCTCTCTAAAGGATGAGAGAGTGGAGGCCAGCCGCAGTCTTTCAGGGCCACAGGGGGTCAAATTCAGCGGTGACAAGGTGGCCTTCCTGGAGGACATCAGAAAGGTAGGACACACAGTATATGGAACAGTTCAAAGCATAGAATCTGGTGAGAGAAAGGCTAATGGATTGAAATATGATTATACTGGTATCATTACAATGGCAAACATGCAATGTAAAAATGTATTATTACTGAAATTCCAGGTCTCCCCAGGAAAACTGTTGTCCAGTGTCACAGTCACTGAGAGGCTTTTCTAAGTAACTCGTATTTAAACATTTGGGAGAATTTGTTTGTTCGCAGCAGGATTACACAAAAAGTATTGAACCACTTTGCACCAAACTTGGTGGATGGATGGGGAACAGGCCAATGAAGAACCCATTCAATTTTGGTGCTGTTCCAATTAAAGGGGCAGATCCAGGAATTTTTTTTATTACCTTCCTTAACATTGCGAGATAGGGCATTTTTCTGCCTTTTCACCAGTTTCTCAGGAAATAATGTTTGGATCTTGATGTAAAAGATCAGCCATATTAATGTGTTGACGTCTACGACTTTGTACAATTTCAGTGCTGATCCAGATAATAATCTGTTCCACCAAGTTTGGTGCAAAGCGGTTCAATACTTCTAGTGGAAGAAAATGTTCAGCTGTATTGCCAAATTGCATCTTAGTTAGTATCTACACAACCTTTGGAAGTGATACTCAAACAGCATTTCGGCCTGTAGACACATTTGATGAAAGTCTTGAAAGTCAACATTTATGAAACAAAGGTTTTGAGTATTTTAAACATTTGCAGCAGCACTGAAATTGTAGTTATCCTGACACAAGTACTAGAGTTTGTGCTGAGGGGACTGTGTGATCTCTGTTGATGGTCCCACAAACATCTGCAAACACTCTGCAGACCTGCAAGTCTTAGCTGCTTGAATATAAAATATTCCTTCTCTGGCTGTTACTTATACTCATTTCAGATTATGGCATTACATCAGGATGAACTGATTCGTGTTTCTCTCTCCAGGCTCTCTACGCTTCCAAGATCATTTCCTATGCGCAGGGCTTCATGCTGCTGCGGCAGGCTGCCAAAGAATTCAGCTGGTCCCTCAACTACGGTGGGATTGCTCTGATGTGGAGAGGAGGCTGCATCATTCGAAGGTACATTTTACCTCATTGTGTCTTCAGATCAGAGGTTTGCCTCACTGCTGCCTTGTGCAACTTAATGTCAACAGGGATCTTTCACACAGTGGTGAAAACTGTGGTTAGGCAGGGGAAGGAAGAACTTCTCAAAGTCAAAGGTTTTTGTTGATATAATTCACTTTGGATTAATTGCTGGACAAACATAGCTGAGGAGAAATGATAAATCTTCCTCATTCCTTAAAGGAAAAATCATAAAGGAAGTAATTAACTCTTTGTCACTGCCCTGTGTCGTAATGCTGGAGTAAAAGATCTAGATAAAAGAAATGTGACCCTTAAAAATCAGACTGGGTGAAAAATGAGGAAATTATAGTTGTGACACTGGTTTGCTTTTGTTTTGTGTAATCTAGCAAAGACATTGCATAAACCTAAATCAAACATAACACTGAGTATAACTTGCAGTGTGTAGCTACCAGCCAGTCTGTAGGAAAAGAATTTTCAAGGGGCATTTGAAGTTCAATTACAGTTATGTGGGGATATATATTTTAATGCAGTCTAAGAGTTAATCAGTTGTTTCTCTGTTGCCACTGTTTGCTCACACTTCTCTCTCTCTCTCTCCTTCCCACCAGTGTCTTCCTGGCTAAAATTAAAGAGGCGTTTGACAGAGACGCTGAGCTGCAGAATTTGCTGCTTGACAACTTCTTCAATAATGCTGTGCAGGACTGTCAGGTATGAGGAAGGAGGAAGTGGCCAAAAAACAACCTGCAATAGCCATATTGACAAAGACATGCAAAACATGTTATTTCCTCTTTTCAGAAAAGAAAGGAGTGAAGCAAGAGTACCACTTGTTGACTTAATCGTCAGTTGTCTGAGATACAGTTTTCAAGTCTAGTGATTTCCTTTTATGTTGTATTGTTGAGGAAAGGACACAATGGATTTATTCATATTTTAAATTATTCATCCAAACTGTCTTCTGAGACTCAGAGTTTGTGATTGAAGTCTTTGTTGCGCCTGTGTGTGTGTGTGTGTGGGTGGGTGACAGGGGGTATTAACACAAAGATGTAGCACGTCATCAGAGATCCACTCAGATCCAGCTGGTATTAGACATACTGTTACACACACCTGAGATCAGCAGCAGTAGAATGGGACTCTGCCCAGGTTAGACGGAAGCTGATTTGGAAAGGGCTCAAGTTGGCCCTTGGTTGCTAAGAACTGAGGGGCGTTGTTAAGTTCTCTTGTTCATGAACAGATTCACACCACCACCAAATGAAACCGGCTCAGAAACGTAATGAAGTTGGTAACCTCTTTGATGTCTTTCTTTAGGCGTCATGGCGCAGAACAGTCAGCATTGGAGTCCAGCATGGCATCCCCATGCCCTGTTTCACCACCGCTCTGTCCTTCTATGATGGCTACAGGCACGAGAAGCTTCCAGCCAACCTCCTCCAGGTAAGACCACAGTGGAAGCTCAAGTCCGCTGAACATATGGCCGAGTGTGGGCGTGTATCAGATTAAAGAGACCACGTGCACCTGGCGTGTATTTGTGTTGGGCTTAAAGACCCTGACAGTGGACTGTGTTTGTCTGTAATACTCTACTCCTCTGCCCTTGGACACAGTTTTTGAATATTTGTCAGCATATAAACACAGAGCTGAAAGAGTTAGTCAATGCTGATCATTTAGCAAGCAAAAATGCAAAACATTACTGGTTTAAATAACTGATTTAAATATGAGGATTTGCTGGTTTCATGTTGTTTATACCAATATCTATCTGTTGAACAAAACAAGCAATTGTATTTTGAATTAAAATTATATTTTAAATTAAATTTTATTTAATTAAACTCTAATTAAATTAGTCGTCAGTTTTACTTCTATTTGGAAGCAAAGCTTGTCTCTTTGTGGGTATCAGAGGATGTTTACATGTTTGTTTGTTTTTTCCCTTCAGGCCCAGAGGGATTACTTTGGAGCTCACACATATGAACTGCTGTCAAAACCCGGTCAGTTCATCCACACCAACTGGACGGGCCACGGTGGAAACGTCTCCTCTTCGTCCTACAATGCTTAAGGATCATCCTCACCTCACTCAAAAACACATAAGAAGAAACGCAGAGGATGAGGGGAAGTTAGCTGTGAGAGAAGACATGTTACACATTCCATCTTTTAACCATACAACCACACCCCAACAGTGTCCTTCATCCATCCTTTTACTCCTTCAAAAGGCATTTTGCAGTTTTATTTATCAGGAAGTGGAATCATAGGTTGCGTGTGGTGTAAATTCTCCTTGTGTGTTTAGTGACTCTTACCACAGTCACAAGAGGGGGCGCAACAAAGTGTTTACTCTGTCTTAATACTGGATATCATGCTGGCTATCAGGCTAATGTTCACCAGTCATGTCGGGCCCAAGGTTCACGGTGTTAACACTGGATTAAGGTGAACCGTTGCACTGTACTGTATTAGGCTAAATAAAGATTTCAATCCCTTTATAATTAGCTTGTATGGTCCTTACTCTCTGGCTTCTGTAAACAGGATAGGAGTGTGGCAACAAGTGACATAAGTTGCCTGATATATAAACAGTTTAAAAAAACCTGTCTGGTGGAAGATAGACACTTTGAGCCACTGGCCTCTCAGTGTCTATCAATACATGTCAGGTATGGATATATACACTAAGATATGAAGATATAATACAAGCTATAAAGTGCATACCTCCATTAAGGCTGCACAGGCCGCACTATGATCTAACTTTCCACAAAATTTAATTGAAATGTATCAACAATATTTTTTGATAAATCCCACTATCAAACAGGAATGTATACATGAGCCCCTTGTCAATAATAATTAGCTCGTGGTCACACAGAGATGGGCACTGGCTCTGCACCTGTTACTCTGTCCAGCAGGTGGCCCTGAGACCCTGTCACATGTTTCTCAATGCATAGCAACAGTAATCCATTAGAAGAAAACTGAAAACTACAACAAACCTTTCACTGTTTTGGTTATGGAAAGACAGAAGATAAAAGTGGCACACACACACTAACATGAAGACACATACAGCATAATGTAAAGTAGAATATCATGGCTCTGCAGCAGATACTACTACAGTGAATTTCTTGATACTGCCAGAGATATATTGATTCAATAATATCCTTAATATTTGAATAAGACGTGAGGAAATATTAACACTTTAAATACAGCAGTAAAGCCTCAAAATTACCATAGGTTCAAATGATAACATCATAAAACTCAGTTATAAAGGTAACATTTATCACAGGACTCTTACATTCATTTGTACAGTTGCTGTATTCCCCCCTCCCAACCTGAGGGTCAGGACCTCTTGAAGAGGATACAAGATAAAACTGAAGGAGGACTGATGGGACATGGAAGACAGAAAAATACTGTGTGGACAGTGTATAATATAGTGGATCATGTTACCTCTTCAAGCCTCAGTCAGCTGTTCCAATGAAACAACCTCTGAGGTTTAGGAGGGAAAAAAAAATCAGTCTGGTTAAAATGTTTGCAACTCATTGACACAGTCGACCTGTGATGAAGAATCACAAGCAGATACTGCTTCATGAGGCACCTGGTGGCCTTTGGATTAAGGTGCAAACCATGAATCACAATGTCCTCGGTTCACATCTCTTTGGGGACTTGTTGGCTGATGGATAGAGGCATAGAGCACTCCAAAGAAAACTGGGGGGGTCACCAGCTCAAAAGGTTTGGAGTCACATATAGATTATATTTGACTTGGCAACACAAACTCTGCTGTCAGAAGTGTGGATGTTCGGAAGATGAGAATAAATGTAAAAACTAATCATTTTGAGAGAAAGGTAATTAAATGTCAGAACAGAACAGATCAGTAAACTGTTGCAGCACAGAAACAGGAGTGTGTTTAAGAAGCAAATTTAAAAGAGAATCAGCTGCAGTCTGCCGCTGACATGAAGGCGCTAACAGCGCTGAGTGATGTTGCACCTGACAGGAGTGTGTCACAGCTGTTATCACACCTGCTGTTAAACAGTAAATAAAACCTCACCTCAGTGCACCTGTGCTGAGATAGCCTTGGCGTCGACATCTACAGCGAGCTTCCACCGTGTGGGAATATTTCGAAGACCTCCTTGTTTGACTCGTCATGTCAGAGCTTTGATCCTGAAGGGGAACACAGCAGAACAAACAGTATATACACACTGTCATTCATAGTCCTAACTACATACATACACTCAGGCTGAGGTTCACCAGCGTCGGCCCTCACACAGCTCATCCTCCAAATGACTCAGTTATATGAATTCATCCTGATGGTTAATGAAAACCGAACGTCCGTGTTCCTGTCCTTTTTCTCTGATACTTAATGAATCTGGAGGACACACAGAACATTCTCTACAATTAGAGGCCTTGTATTCTTAATGAGGCCTGATGTCAAATGCAGGTTGTGTTGGAGCATAAGGGGCTATTAGGGCTGAGTGAAGGCAGTGCAGATGGAGGCTGAGTCCCCTGAATCATCTGGAGACTGAGCAAGCAGCAGAGAGTACGCCGATGCACGATGAAGCAGGAGGAAGACTGAGCCTAACGTTGCTGTTGTGCCATTTTTCTCCACTTGTTGATGACTGTCTTCACTGTGTTCCATGGTATATCTAATGCCTTGGAAACTCTTCCGTACCCTTCTCCTGACTGATACCTCTCAACAATGAGATCATTTGATGCTGTCTCTGCTCTTTGTGGACCGTGGCTTTTGCTGTAAGATGCAACTGAGTAAATGTCAGGAAAATCCACAGAACAGCTGAACTTCATTTGGGGTTAATCAGAGTCACTTTAATTGATGGCAGGTGTGTACTGGCTACTATTCAACATGAGTTGGAATGCGATTGGTTAATTCTGGACACAGGCACATCCCCAATTATAAGAGGGTATGCACACTTATGCAGCTGCATAATTTTGTTTTTGTATTCTTTATTTTCCCCCCTAAAAGATCTCAGTTTGTTTTTCTACGTCAGTACGACGTCCCCTCTCTGTCGTCTTTCTTCAGACTGATGGACTTACTGCTACCATCAGCTCTCTGTTGAGTCAAGTTCAGACTGCATTTACTCAAGGAAAGCATTTGTATAAACGCCACTGATCACTTCACTAAAATGGATCATTGTCTTACCTGTGCCTGTTGTTCCCTCTGCACAAACTAACACAGAAGAACACGTCATACGTCAACTCTTACAGTCACCAGCCCCACAAATTCTGGCGTATGAAACTACAGTCCCATCAGTGCGATTGAGGAAGCCCTTGTGAAACTTTGCATAGGAGATTTGGTGGAGAGATGTTTGTTGAAAACATGAAACATGTCAGCACACCGTACGTCCACATCCATCATACACAGAGTAACATCATGTTTGTGATCATCTGATCAATGCTTTGAAATGCAGTTTCAGAGGGTCATTATTCACCGTGGTTTTATTACCATGAGCTTCACTTTTCACATTAGTCATTTCATCCAAATGCCTATATAATGTGATCAAATGGAGATGTAGGAGATGTTGCCCATACTGAAGTGTCACAGAAAACAGTCACCCAAATCTGTCAGCAACCCTGTTTCCAGCAGCAGACAGCTGTTTTCAGTAACAAAGCTTTGACAAACCCACTGTACATATCATGCCCGGCAACAAACAGCAAGTTAGAAACTGCTGCTGGAAAGTTTAACATCTGGCAGCTAAACAGCTGGCTATTCTTCTCAGGAGTCTCACGAATATTGGACTTGCATTCCAACACCACTCCAAACAAATCCCAATGTTGCTGTGTCTGTTTGCATGTGATGTAATGTAAGATGTGTTTTCAACTTACCCTGCTGCTACTAAGTGGCCAAAAATGTGAGATCCATTCATCTTTCCTACTTAATTCTTAAATATCACAGTTTAATATTTGGTAGGTGATTGTTCAAAATATGTTTTTTGTTCTCCTCTGTGCAAGCTGGCAAGCTTAAAGGCAGAAAATGGACCTGTTCTTAAAAATATGGGAGGCCAACATCATTCCCAAACTCATATCAGTGGCTGCCCTCAAAACAAGAGTGTCCTCTCTGTTGAAGGGTATTGAAGAGAGGACTGAAGGTATTTTTCTGTAAATATAAACCTCTTCAATTCAGGAAATGATTATGACGCCTTGAGTTTGCCACTAGAACCTAAAAATATAGATAATCAAATAAGAAGTCCCCTTGTTTTGTCTTTACATGACATAACCAGTGAATGTTAAAACATATAAAAAAAATATTTGAAAAGGGATTATATATTTTTAATTATTTTTTTAATTTATTTTTATTTAAATTTTTTACAAATACTAGCTTATTGCAAATTGTTAGATGTCCGTCTCTGGTAAATGGGTTGAAATGTATCTGTGTTCATTAATAATGGGAATGAGATCTGTGAAATGAGATCTGTGGAGATGATTGGGAATTTTACCTTCAGCTGCACGTTTTTGTTTTCCTGTGGGAGGAAACCGGAGCACCCGGAGAAAACCCATTCAAACGCATGCGACTCGGTGCTGCCCTCAGGTGTTAATCGCTGGTCCTGTTGTCGTCTGACCCGCAGGTGAAGATGTCTTTCCTTCCTCAGATCAGGCACGTGGTCGCTGGATGAGAGGGGGAAAATGCCCATTAATCACTAGGTAATGTGCACTTTTCATAGAAGTAAATTAAGCCACTCTCGTGTACGTCATACGGTCTTCCTCCTGGTAAGACTGATATTTGACAATCATCAGCTCGGATAGTGACGTCATCTTTTAACAAATATGACCAGAAGTGGCCGCGGTCTGTGTTGATACCTCTGTGACAAATGACAGAGGACAGTCTGTATATCTGTGCCGTGTTTTCATCCATTGGGATTTCTATTAATTCTGATGGAGTCACGGGCTCCCTCAGGATCGACCCGTCATCAGCTGTTCGAGACAAATACAGAGTTAAAAAGTCAGGGCAGGTCCGGGCCTTTTCTATCCGTACTTCAGAGCCGCACATCGGGCATTGCGTCGGAGCGTTCATATCACGCATCAAAAGCGATAAAATTGTGTCATTTTTACCCATCGGTGGTAAAAAATAAATACTCGTGGCTGTGCATCTCCGTGGGGCAAATGTACATTGCTCACACGTGCTTGGTTCATTTATCTCAGCGGTCGTTCTCACTCCACATTGATTGAGCCAGCGCAAGAAGTGCTCCAATAAATCAAGTATATCATTGTATTGCGCCAGTCTCAGTGTCGGCACTCTGTCGCTCAGCTCTGCCAGAACCTCGTAGATTTCTGCTGTAGTGAAAACCCTCCCTGGGTTATTGAGGGCTGTTAAAAACAGACCAGCAAATTGTGGAGTTGTAGACAGTCGTGTCAAATACTCGGGGGGGCGGTGCGCTAGTGTCTCCTGCACGACCCTCATGTTCAGTACAGCCTGTAACGAAGCATTCATCCAGCAGTTATTATGCACATTGGAAAACCTGCAGACTTTGTGACAAACAGTTGCAGCCTGTGGCCCAGCTGCTGTTATTGAACCCGGCTTATCTGTGGGACTGGCAGGGGGGGCTGCCTCTGTCTCTTCCGGTGGAAAGTAATGCTCGACGAGTCTCCTGGCACCTTTAGTGACTAAAGAGCCCACAAACCAACCCAGGGCCAGCATGCTCTTTTCTTTTTTAGAATGAGTTTGAATCTGAAAAATGTGAATGGAAGAATCTGCTGCTCTTTTCGTTTCGCTTGTGGAGATTAACAGTTACAGCTGAAATGAGTGAAAACCTTTACTGAGGTGTTCTGTTAACCTTTGGTACTGATTACATTCGACTGTGACGTATAAAAGGAACAGACTGAGCAAGAGCTATGTAGTGGCGTCATAGTGACGCCTTTGTGACGTTAAACGGAGCCCGAGAAGGGACACGGAGGGAAAAAAGTCAAAGGTACTTGTTAGGTGTGAGACCTTACATAAACAGTTGTGTGGCTTTCCAAATCATTAGTAAGTTAGTAAACAAGCCTGACGGGAAACCATGTAAAATAAACTTTGCATTGCATTAACACCATTATCATATCATTTACATATCTACAAGTAAATAAACAAGTCAATGCAACCAATCAAACTTTTGTGTTATAAGGTTTGTTTCATTTGTGCTCCATGTGTTCCCATACTATTTTGACAAAACATACACAAACCACAATGCATAATTTAAATGAATTTTTCCTTAGCTTTAACTCCTTTAAAGAGTACAGCTCTACATCTGTCACAAGTTAAAGAGATAGTTGGGGTTATCTGATGTGGAGCGAGGTAGTCGTCATGCCAGTGTATTACCTGCAGTAGATTTGGATCAGTGCGCTGCCAGTTACGAGAGGAGGCCAGAAGCAGCAGCACAGAGGCAGAGCCTGCAGAAAAAAAGACCTTTTTAAACGATGCCCACTGAAACAATCCAATATCTGTTCAAATGTACGCCTCGTGTATCAAAACAAAGTGCAGTTTAGCTCTTTCTCAGCTGTAGGTGCACTTGTGCATAGGAATACAGTAGCCTACTATTCCTTCTGCTAGTGTACCGTGTTCCCTGCTGCCTCTCCTAACTGGCAGTGCTCTGATCCGAATCTACTGCATTAACACACTGACTATGCATGACTACCTCACACAACCCCACGTCAAATGACCTGAACTATCCCTTGAAATTAACATGATAAAACATGTTGACTCTGGTTTTGGCATTGATGGTGTTTCCATGGTGGTCACACAGGAGCTGAGGTCAAGGATGGAAGAAGGAACCAAATGTAAAAAACAGTGAAACAGAGAACACTGCTGAAAAGAACCATCGGCAAAACCCATAAACCCTCAGAGCAGAGGCATTGAGGTGAAGAACTTGGACTATTAAAGTTCACTAACTGCAGTACAACTTGAATTGTGAATTGAACCTGAATTCCATTTCAATATGTCAAAATGGCATATGCCACTTTATACAGGGCTAACAAAAAAACTACTTCTAATCAGTCATCACAAGTTTGTTTGTTAGGAACTTGGTCTGTAAAATATGGCCTGTTCAGTTAGTCCTCAATGGGGCACAATGTGGCTCCAAATCTGTTGGAAATATTTGCACAGATGGATAACAGAGAGACTGTTTGAGAAATTCCCTTTTGAACCTTGAGTTGGGTTGAATTTTCTCATTTTCCTTTAAACTCAGGAGGTGTTGTTTCTTTAATAACCAAAACTGTACGACTTGATAAGACTTTAACGTAATTTTTTTAAGACTTTGTTATCGGTAGTATGGCTCCTCTTATACTTCCTAACCACTGCTGTAACTGTGTTTCGGCTTGTAGCCTACTGTTGTACCCTCTCCCGTCTTTTAGAAGTCTCAAAATCTGGCTTCTTGTTTTTCCTTACCCACGTTGCATTGGGAACAAACCAGGCCAAAACTGAGAAAGCTCTGGTGTTCACAGGTTCTGTTATAACCTTGTTAATGCAGTTAGATCACTTTTGTTTCACTGAGGTTTTACTTTGGGACTCGTATTTTCAATGCGGTCTATCTAACCTGTTTGTTTGTTGATTATACATCAGGTCAAATACCCTACATTTCAACTTAAAATAATACAGTTATTGTAAGATGGTAAATTTTGAACAGGGCTGTACTCAGTTTTGTACTCAGTCAGTAATTTAGTTCAGATCAGTTCAGTTTAGTTATTTATTTGATAGGGACAATGCATTTTAACATAGTTTCAAGATAGAGTATGAAACTAATGTGTTGCAGAAAGAGTTTATAGCTATTGCTAATTCTCGACTCCTGCCTCTAGTTGGGCTTTTACATGTCTAATGTAATTAAAACAGTCAATACCAAAAACAACACAAACAGACAACACAATTTAAGCATCACAGGCTTTAAAGTTGTAAACTGGTCATTTGTGAAGCCATGTGGAGAAAACGTTGAGAAGCTGAGGACAGGAACATGACAAAATTGTGTGTGGGTACATGGAGAGGCTTAATGTGGGTAATTATACCTTTGATGTCGACTGAATCACTCATGAGTGAGGGACTATAAATCAGGCAGCAGTGGTTAAAGTCTGATCTTCAGCAGACTGAGCACGGTGGTCATCATGAGAGTGAGTCTAGTCCATTTGGTCATTTAATCTGGTGATTTCAATAAAATTTTACCTGACCACTTAAACTTAAATAGTTTCGGATAATATTTACGACAATACATACGATCAAAAGCAGCTTACAGCATCAGAAACACATACACTGTATATTCAGCATGTGTATCACTGTATTTGTGGTTACATTAGACGCTGCAGGAGGAGTAGGGGAAATCATAGCAAATGCTTTCAGGAATGATGGAGCTGCAGTTTGGGTTCATGGATCCAGAAAAGTACCTCAGTAAGAAGTCGGCAGAGAGGATGGCCTCCCGGGACAGACCACAGTGCAAGAACCTCTTCCGGAAGACCTTTTAAACCTGCTTTCAAGTGAGAGAGAGGACATTAAGTCACAATGTGTAGAGCAGCAAGCTTCAATTAAAGTTGTTATTAAAAGGTTGACTGTGGGCTATGACTGTGTGAAATGGTAACTGTTACCTTCGACCATGCAGGAAATGAATGAGCCCCACAACCATAAAATGGTAGACAAGGGTATTCCGAAGACCTGTACAATTGTTATTCTTTGATCTTCAAGTAAATTAAACCGATCGGGACTTGATCAAAGTGTATAATCTAGCTCAGAATGAAAATTCAGGTTATTACTAGGTTACATTTTTTTTGTTGTTTCTCCATAATTTTGAATTTGGCTCTCTAATTATTTCATTTGGTGTGACAGAGAATGTCACACAGCTCTTCTGAATGGAAATTCATACCAATACTTCCATACCAAAAATAGGATTTTCCATTGCTGACTATTTAAAAAAGCCTCCCCCTTTTTCCCAAAAACCGTGTGCACTTGCAGGCCAATGAAATTATGTCACGATTTACACCATTTGCTACATTATTAGTATTTTTTTTTCATAATATCTGTAGTTGATGACATCCAGCAGGGATGTACTTTAGGGTTTGTGTTGCAGACTGTTCTCCAAACTTCCTCCATCTCTGGGCATCGCAAAGGATTTTTTTTGTTTCTTTGTTTGTTTTTAACTAAGTTAGTTTCAGGAGTTGCTAAGTATCCATTTCAATTCTTCATATTCCTAAATGGGTGTAAAAACGAATCTCCACAAGGACAGGAAGACACAAAGACTCTCACAAGCCTTCACAGTCTAAAGCAAGGATTAAATTTCAATACAGAAAAAGTGACTTATTGTCCCACAAATTCCTACAAAATGGCACAGCAGCACCGCCAGCAGGCAGAACAATACAGCTACACTCACCAACCAGCCAGCATCAACACTACAAAGTGCAGGACACTTTTTTTTTTAGCTCATTTTATGACAATCGAAGCTTCCATCGAATTAAAGATATGAAAAATTTTAAAAATAAGAGCTACAGGCTGAGCTCGGTAAAACAAACAAAAACAAAAAACAAAACAAAAAAACTTAGATTAATCTAAATTGAGAGACAACAGATGATTAAAAACTCAAAACCTTTATTTTACACCGCAATACTAAAATCTTTCAATATACAAAGTTGCTGGCATGTTCAGTCAGTTGTTTAAGTCCCTTTGAAAATCAGTCAGCTCATACATTTCAACCACTTTACAATCAAGGTAAACGAAATAACAAGAACACTTCCTGCCTTGTTGAAATAATTTTTGACGACATTGAAAAGAAACCTACTAGTTAATACTTCAGTGAGATATCAGTAACTGCTATGAGGACAGAGAATAAAGTATTTACTGACAGAAATACATGCTTTAGATTTAAGGCAGGCTTTGGGTTTCACAAGTCTGGAGAGAGAATAAGTATGACCACTGCCAATCTGCAGGTGTGACTTTGGTCCTATTTGTGACATTTGTAGGTATAAACTACCCTAGCCCAATTGAGTGTGGTCCACTCTAAATTTCAATAAGGGATGGTCCAAGGTTTCTTGCTAGTGAGGTGAAGAAGATCCTTTTCAGGATTTGGGCAGTCGTGCAGCAATTTCATTGTTGGTTTGCAGCGGCCCACCCACCAAAGTCTTCAGCTTCTCCATTACTGACTCCAACCTGGATTCAGACGAAAACCTGGGCTGCCCGTGTCCGAGGTCCCTATACATGTGAATTAAAGTGTTGGCAGTTCAATTAATGTAAAGTCAAAAATAAGCCACTGTCAAGAGGGTATTATACCTAGTCAAATTCAGTTTTATTTCAGACTTCCCTTTGATTCACAAAACATAGAAAATGCATTCGTAACCACTTCAAACACAAACTTTCAATGGGAACTTGTCAAACATTCACCACATCAACCTCTGAGCTCACTTGCAAACTTCAACACACTTTCAGTGTTTTCCCCCCCACACAGACTTCACTAGCACAAAGTCACATTTTCACACAGAGAGGGTGGTAACAAGGAGAAAATAAAACACGCAACCAGACACAGCATTCACATCAAATCAGACAGCAAGAGAAAGCTATGAAAGGATACAAATACTCATTGCACTTGACATTTCACTGTGTTTAAAGAATTAAGGTTGATAGAAAACAATGAGAAAAAGCAGAGACCTTAAGGATCTCGAGACGCAATAAATGTCCTTTTGATGGCCATTAGGAACACACTCGTACTTGCTTCTTCCTCTCACACTCGCACAAAGCCACAGGTTCTTCTCAACTCTCGCATTTGTCTCTTTTAAAAAAAAAAAAAAAAAAAAAAAAAAAACTTTGCACAAACAGTCCTTCTCACACTTGCTTTCTTTCATTTTACGCTCCCGTTCGCTCACTCTCACACGGTCCAACACAAATCCCACTCATTGATCTTGAAAAGCGACAAGAGCAGACAAGATTTCTATATCCATAAAAAGGGGAGAGGAAAAAAGAACACCCACCGTCTAACACAGTATATGCAGAGTGAAGCTGTGTTCTTTGATGACAAAGCATTTACACATGGGAAGAGGGGAACTGATACTGAGATCTGTCGAACATTGCTGCCAATGAGGCGCTTCCTCCCGGGAAATTGGGAAAGAGTTGGTGAACTGCAGAAGAGATTTTCATGAAGGCGTTTCCAAAAGATATCAAACAAAAACAAACAAAAAGATGCAATCAAATGCACATATACAACTTACAGATATATAATTATATCAAACCCATTTTACAAGGGGCTGAGGAGCTCTTGAGATACTCGTGCATGTTTATAAATACTTATCTCGCATGCACAATCATCTCTGTGACATTTTCTCAAAAACAAAAAAGGTAGTGTGGCAGTTTCATCTAACAAACTAAACTTTTCACCCATTCAGTGCATGACTACATCATCAGTCACATGCAAGTACAAATTTTCTCTTTAACAAAATAAAAGGCAGTGTATTTTTAAATAATTGGAAAAAAGATATAAGCAGTTCCCCTCTATAGGTATACTTACCAGATTAGCCTAATAGCAAAAAAAGGGTCAACTTGAAACTATCTACATTCCCCAACTAGAAGACTTAGACTCCATAGATGTGCCAAAGCCAGAGCTGAAGCCACTGTTTGAGGCGGTGTTAGTGCCTGCAGCCCAGCCGAGGCTAGCTGAGCTAGGGCTGCTGTAACTGGTGCTGGCAGAGCTATACGTCTGGTCTCGGGTAGTAGTGGCTGTGCCTGCTGTTGTGGTCAGACCCTGCTGGTTAGCCAGCATGCCCATCATTCCCCAACTGCTCTGCAGAGCTGCCTGGGCAGCAGCCACCATTGCCGGGTTAAGACCGAGAGCCCCAAAGTTAACCCCACTGCTACCACTGCCTAGCCCACCACGATTACTGCCATAGCCCTGACTGAACCCACCAGCCCCAAACCGCCCACGATCCATCATTTGCCTACTATTATTGTGTTTGGGCTCTGCATTGGAGATGTGCACGCTGACACCCTTGATGATCAAGTCCTCTCCACATAGGGCTTGGGCAACCTGAGAAATAAGTGACGAGAAGATTACTGTTATCACATGCACTTATTATATACCTCAACCTTAATCTGGTGATGTTAAGTCATCATATCTGCCACTTGCAGTGCAATACCCCCTTTTAATACTGTTTATACTCTTTTTTATTCATATACCATATTTCTATGCTTGTAATTTGTAATATTTTAACACAGTAAGACTGATGCACCTGCCTTGTAGTTTTGTAATTTACAATTTAGAACATAGTAAGTACATCAGCTTGTAATTATGACATCTACTAATACTCAAACTCTGCCATTCATGATGAATCTCACCTGGTCATCTGCAAATGTGACAAATGCAAAAGCCCGGAAAGGTTTGGGGATGAAGACATCAGTGACTTCACCATACTGCATGAAGTACTGCCTCAGGTCATCAGTTGTCATGTCCTCTGTACAACGGCCAACAAAGATTTTACGGCTCCGCATTGGCTCATCAGGACACGCCTGAGAGGACAAAGAGACACAGCCATAAATCAAATCTGTGACATAAATAAAGGTTAAAAAAACTAGAGCAGATGACTTCATCCATTGCAATCCAGTGAATGTATCATTTAAAAAAAAAAGTGAATTAGGAGGAAGAATAGAAGACAAAGCTTTTTTTTGTCTTTGCACAGCTGTACAACAAAATCTGTAAAGATCTAAGAGGCAGACTCCCACCACACTGTCATCTACAACAAATGGTATTTGTGTTGTTGGTGGGTGGGAAGTTGTGTGTTTAGAGTGAGTAGAGAAGAGGACTCAGCCCACAGCCCTGTGGAGCTCCAGTGCTGATTGTCAGGGTTGGGGAAAGATTTGCTCCCAGCCTGACAGTCTGTGGACAATTGTTACAAAGTCTTCCATATGCATGTGTGCTGGCTGACACCTCGGTCAAGCAGTTTGCCATTCTACTGGGGGATGATTGTATCGAGTTAAAGTCCACAAACAACATCCTCTCGTATGTTCCCGGGTGCTCCAGATGGGTCATTGCAGTATGGAGGGCTGTGTTGATCTGTTGTCTCAGTAGGCAAATTGGTGTTGGTCCAAAGTGGATTGAAACAAAAAGGACCAGCCTCTCAAAACACTTCATTAAAGAGGAGGTGAGAGGCACAGGTCTGTAGTCATTGAGGCTTCTGATAGATGTTCTCTTTGCGACTGGCACAAGTCGCAGACTTAAAGCCTTTGCAGACAGTGCATATTGACAAGGAGAGGTTAAAGATGTTGCTGAGAACCTCTGCCAACTGATCTGCACGGTCTCTGAGTGCCATCCCTGGAATAGCGGCTGGGCTGGCAGCATTCCTGTGGTGCACACTACAGAGCATTCTCCTGAATTACCAGTGGCTGGTAGCAGTGCAGTCCCTGTCTGTGCCTTATATACCTCATTGACCTCAAAGTGTGTGAAAAAGTGGTTGAGTTCTTCAGCTAGCAAGATGCTGCTGCTGCTGGTGGTGGTGGGGTCTTTGCGGCCTTTGCAGTCTGTGAGGTACTGAAAGCCTTGCCATACACACTGAGGGTCCCCATCACTGAAGTGTCTTTCAGTTTTTCTGATTGTAACCTGCCTTTGCCTCCTTGATGGCTCTCTTCAGGTTGGATCTGGTGACACTGTATAGCTCCAGAACCTGGAGACTGTGTTGTCGCTAAGGAGAAGCTTGATGTCCCTTCTCATCCATGGTTTATTATTTGGAAAGCATCTGATATGTTGTCAACAGTGATATTATCAATACCGTTCTGTACGTTAAACAGGACAGTGGATGTATAGTTGTGTTGTGCAAATAAATCCCAACGAGTATGCTCAAAGCAGTCCTAAAGTTGAGTGGACGCCCCCTTAGGCCAAGGCTAATATCCATAACCTACGTTTTCATTTGAAAACAGCATTTTCAAATGAAAACTATCTCTGTCCAGACTACCGTTTTAGCTCTTTTTCAGAAAAGATCTGTCTATACTATCCCACCTGAAAACACATACATACCTGAGCAATCACATACACTGGGCATGAGCAAGCTGGTGTAAACAGGAAGCAGATTGTCTACTCTGCAGTTGATTAGTTGCAAAAAATACTATGAACGAGGAACAGCAAAGACAGCTGCCGTGTTAAAATGCAGAATTTAACTCAACAGCTGCTAACGAAGACAGCAAGGTCAGTAACACTTGTATTTCATTATCATGTTGTATTCACCACTGGTAGTCGAGGCTGATGAGACCCAATCAGGGAGCGACCGTGGGTGTCTACGTCACGGTTTCCAAAGGTCTCCGTTTTTGCCTATCCAGACGACAACGCAAACCCCGGAGCTTTCAAACTAAAACTGGGCCAGCAGCGTTTCTGTCTTATGCAATGTATTATCCTCCATATTATTTAATGATTGTTTGTAATTTTGTCATCACGGTTTAACATTACTTGTAAATACAAAAACCAACCATCCTCAAAACTGCAGACTGAGATGTTCCAATCAAAAAAAACTAAATAGAATTACTGGCTTGCAGATGTATGCGTCCACCAAACAGTAAAGTTGCAAATATGGTCACAAAATGGTTCTCCCCTTCCTGAGGTACAGCATGGAATAATGGCCAGAAGTGCTTTTGCTTAAAATGATGTCACAGTGAAGTTGACCTTGACCATTTGGATATAAAATGTCATCACTTCATAATTTTATCCAATCAGACATTTGTGTTGAATTGTGACATAATTTGACCTTTGACCATCAAATCACCTAATCAGTTCATCCTTGAGTCCAAGTGAATGTTCTTGCCAAATCAAATTCCTTCAAGGCAGTCTTAAGATATCACATTCAAGAGGCCAAAAACATGTTTTGTGAGGTCACAGCGAACTTGACCTTTGACCACCAAAATCTAATCAGTTCATCCTTGAGGCTAAATGAAGGTGGACAGACTGATAACCCAAAAACATAATTCCTCCTGTTCCTGGCGAGGAGACATAAAATGAATTCAGCATTCACCATGTATGGTCAAACAGGAATCGAACATATAACTCCAGGTGCCCATCAAAACCTCATCGACTGATACATGATGATGTAAGTCATGATGTTCCTGACCATTCTCTGTGCTCAAGAAATGGTGCTTAACTTACCTTTGAGTTTGGAAGTTTGCAATCACACCATCTTCCATCAATCATGTGTCTCTGAGCAATGACTTTGGTTTGCGTCTCATAGTCAGTGAACCGGACAAACCCAAAACCTTTTGAGTTGCCAGTTTTTGCGTCTCTCTTGACCTGCAGTGAACACAGAGGAAAACGAGAAATCCAAAACATATTCTTATTACACTCGAGGTCCAGCAAAGAAATATTGACGAAAAAGAAAATATTCACAGCCGTGTGAGATGTCACTACCTGCACCATGATGACCTCCCCAAAAGTACTGAAATAATCTTTCAGGTCTTGTTCCGTTGTTTTCCATGGCAGCCCGAGGACAATGAGATCTGATGTCTTCTGAAAGCCCCTCTTGACTTTCACAGCTGAGGCAGCATCTATTTCATCCATCTTCCTTTTGTTATCTGTGAAGGATAAAAATAAATTTAATTTCATCAGTAAAATTGAGTATATCATTCTAAAACCATGGGCAATAATATGCTGGCATAACAGCCTCCACTCTTCGGTGAAGGCTTTTCACAAGACTTTTAGAACCTAGCTGCAGGGATTTGCTCCCATTCAGCCACAAGAATATTGACGATTGGTGATAAGGCCTGGCTAGTTGCTCCGGGCCATTCCAAAGGTGTAGGATGTTGTTGAGGCATAAATGTAGTCTAACAAAACTACATTTATGTAGTTCGCCATATACTGTAGCTCCAATAGTAACTGGAAAAACTCAAGTTATTTACACCAACACCCGCCTCACCTTTGGGATAATTGACGACGTAAACCAGATTTCCCCAGTCGTTCTCCGGTGCATGCAGGACACCTTCCACAAGCCGGACTCCCCTCATGCACTGGGACTCCGGGTTCCTGTACCGCAGACCACACGCCCCTGGAAACTGTGCTGCTACCGACGACAGCAAAACAGTCCCATCGTCCTCCGAGGGGATCTCCATGGGCTCCTCGTTTTCATCCTCAGCTACACGGATGTACAGCTCCGACATGGTCTCTGAGACGCTGAGCTCTGGTCCAGGAGGAATCACTGATAGAGCTCGAGTTATTAGTAAACACTGGGATGATGCACACGAGTTTGAACGTCGATCCTCGCTCAAGTTTACCGCTGCTAACTGAGTGAATACAAGAATAGACAAGAGTGAAATACAAGAGCAATCAAACGCAGACAGGCAAACTGTGTGAAACCAGACTCCCAACTCTCTCACATTCAATAGCTGGCGGCCATGAGAGCTGAATGTTTTCTTTCCCTCTGACGGCACGCGTAAACAAGTTAGCTAACCGAGCTAACAAGCTAGCAAACTCAAGGCAGCTTCAAAAATGAATGACCATCTAGTTTAGCGACGTGTCAACAAATAGACGAGCCCCCTGCTTGTCTGCGAACGCGTTGCCAAAAATTGTGCCCAAGTAAAAACATCGACAAGTTATCTTATTCTAAACTGAAGCACAAAATCGTCAAACCAAAGCGGCTACCCTCACTAACCTCAAAGCTTGCTAACAAAATGGCTGCTCACCTTGTAAAGATGACATCATCGAGTTGGGAGGGCACACTCTTGACTTTTGTAGGGATGCCAAAAATAAAAATGAAAAACTTTTAGCTAAAACTATGGCTTCAGATCACCAGTTGTCGCTTAATTTTTTTATAAACTTGACTTAAATGCTATTTGGTTAACATTATTAATCTTGTCGTGTTGTATGACCTGCAATAGGCACAGTTTAAAGCTCCGGGTGTACCCCTTTGAAGTATAACCATAAAGATTCACCATGAAAACCCAAACAAAAGGTGCGCACTGAAAAATAATTTTGTAACTATGTATCGTGTGAAAAAATGTTTTCCCCATAATATATGAGTTTGTTTTTTGTTTTATTCGTTTATGGATAACATTTCAGATACTTGAATACGCTATAATTATAATAAAATGTGTTTATGATATGTATAATTCGGCCTAAAATGATATTTAGCTAGTAATATAGTTATAGCTAAATTTACATACAACTCGTCTTCAAGCTATTCCAACCTTATTTTTTAGATTAAAATTTGGGGTGTATAAAATGATATAAGAAATCTAAAATAGGAAAAAAAAAACCCATCAAAGACAGTTTGATTTGAACACATCTCCATTTTTCTCAGTGCAAACATCATAATAATGAAGAGCTGCAAAAATATATGTGATGCTGTGGCATATCATTATTATAAAGCAACTTAAGATGAAATAATAGGAGAACAGGATGTTAATTGTTAATTCACAATAGATCATCATCACAGATTATTTAATGACAAAAAGTTTTCAAGTTAGCAGGTCTACAGCTGCTTTAAAACCTGTTTTTCACACATGCTGAAGACAGTGATCATTGTTTGTGTCTCTTTTGTTACTTGCTTTTAACATGACAGAGTAAACACACCTGTGTTTTTTTCTCCTCCCCAGTGAAATCAGCCCCCGCAACTTACCTATAAATAGGCCGGGATCAGACTGCCTGCTGATGTTTTCATCTGTGGAAGTGCCATGGATTGGGTACGATTTGGCATCCTTCTAAGAATGATGTGAGTGACATAAAGTTGTACAGAAATTGACTTTAACTATTCACCATCTTCAAAATATAAACTTGATTCTACATTCTTTTCTGCAGTGTTTTACAGTGTTTTATCACGAGGAATGTGTTGTCAATTCAGAAAAGAGAATGGGTTGATACTCCAACAGCAAAATCAACAGGTAAAACTTTATTCTATGATAACTGCAGATGTTTACAATGCTTTCACATGGTATCTGAGGAAAATTGTAATTTTGTACTTTTTCAGAGGGAGATGTGACTTGTTTTTCTGAATACATGGAGGTGTGGATTCACAGTGCGAGAATCGAAGGGTTGGCAGTCTGGCTCTCTAGGGCCTTACAAGTCCAAGGTAATTGTTTCTGACCCATCAAGTGGCAAAATATTGATATAAATATGAGAATGAGTACTTTGCCTCAGAATTGCCTTTTCTTTCCATAAGTCAACATTGCATCTCTGGATCACCTAAACCTCCAGCTGTCTGCCTGTGGATTCTCACTGCACAAAGGCCCTGACAAGAACTTCATTTTTAGAGTCAGTTACACTGGATGTTTTGTCCAGCAACTGGTATGTCACTCGTTTAAGAACTATCTAATCCATATATACAGACATTGACATTCAACCTTTGTCACCACGGCTCGGTGGTGACAAATCTCTGATTGTATTATAACTATTCAGCATAACTTCCACGTGCTTACACTGAATTTGATGAAGAGGATAAATCGATTCGGAGGCAGACGCCACAGTTTCATAATGACGTGCCCCGTGGTTTCTGTACTGCCCACCAGAGAGCAAGTCCAGTGTGACCCCGAGTATATTCAGGTAAATGCTCAGTGGTGTTCATCACACATACATTTCACATTTCACTGTTTTCATTTGGCATTTAGCCACATTTCAACAAAGTTTGTTTGGGTTGCTTTCTAATTCTGATAGGATTTCTGTATGTCTTAAGGTGATCAGACAAGTTCCCCATGACAACTGGAATAATGAGGTAGTAATTCATTTAATTCTTATAAATGTTCTCAAATACATTTGTATATGTGTATGGATAAGAGAGGGAGAGAGGCAAAAAAAAGAACAAATCTGTCTTTGACTGTTTTTGTGTTTGCATGCTTGGTTTTGCGTCACAGTTGCAGTGGTCACTGTCTTTGAGCGATCACCTCATTGTAGCTCTGGAGGATGCCAGCCTGATCCAGATGGACATTGACATGAACGGACCAGATATTACAATCCATGGCAGGAGGAAGGAGATTTTGAGCCCTATGAAGGTAAGGAAGCTTACGCATCATACTGCCGCCTGGTGACCATTGGCAACATTACAAATTAAATTCACTAAATTATTTCTGACTGTCATTTTTGTTAACACAGGCAGGGGTGGACAGTAACTAAGTACATTTACTTGAGTGCTGTACTTAAGTATATTTTTCTTTTTTTTTTAGTATCTTCAGTATCTTTACTAAAAAGCTTTTTTAAAAAAAAAAAAAAAAAATATTGTACTTCTGACTCCACTACATTTCTATGAAGTACTCTTACTTTGTATTATGACTTTAGTCTGAGGAATGAATTTTATTTTATTTTGAAAATGTGATAGACCATAAACTGTGTGCATCACAGGAAAAAAAACAATCACAGCCAACTCCTCCACTGTCAGTCATGTTTTACAGTAGCAGTTTACAGTTGGCAGTAGCCTAACGATGGCGATGTTAGATGAAGATGAGGCAGAGGATTCTTCACCAGAGACTGAGAGAGTCTGATCTTAAGTCCATGTTTGAAATTTCACAAATAAAGATTCCTCTCATTCTAAATATTTGCTGTTTACCACGACCAAACTTCCTCACTGCATCAAAAAAAAAGGGAAAAACAAAAAAAGAAATACATCAACGACAATAGCTGTCCTTTTGTTGATTCGATTGTCTTTTAATAGCAATTTCTATTGGCTTTGAAGTATATCCTACAAGTGTGATACTGTATTCCACAGGTTCTACAGTCAGTTGTTTCAGAGTCATTAGGTTTCTATAAATCCACTGGGGAACAATACAACTATGCATTGACATTCAAAACTTTCCTTTTGAATACTAAAGTATTTTTAAAAAGCAAGTACTCCAGTCCTTTAACTTGACTAAACAATTTTCACTTGAATTGGTGTCATATTTGACCAGCAGTGTCTGTACTTTGACTCAAGTAATGAGGTTGTGTACTTTGTCCAACTCTGAACACAGGTAATGGAAACTGATGGGGAATTCTTGGCCTTGAAGCTGGTCAGTGGTCAGTATGCCTACAGTATGGAAGCTGTGTGTCCAAAGGGTGGGTGTCAAGCAGAGAATCAGAACTGGAAGTTATTTCCCTTTGCCACATCATCGTGGCAAACGTTGTTTATGTTAATCCCAGTTAGAAGTGGAAGAAGGACTCAGATCCTTTTAGATTAAATAAAAGTACCACAGCTCTATAGCAATGTAAAACTACTCAACTATAAGTTAAAGTTCTGCATTCAAACTCTTACAGCAAAATGCTCTTAAAGTATCAAATGTAGAATTTTACAGTTTTATTATTGTGGTGAAACTGCAGCTACTTTTAACTACTTTATATGAAGCGACATAGTTTAGTCCAGTGGTTCCCAACCTTTTGGTTGGGCCCCCCCCCCCCCAAGGGTCAAGAGATAAATCTGAGGGGATCATCAGCTGCTTAATAAGGATGGTAAAGAATAAAAACCAAAGTTCTGCTACACAAAATTGTATTTAGTATTGGAATTTTGAATGTTGCATAATATTTTACCTCTTTGGAAAATATTGTAGCTGATATTTGAATGAAACCATCAGAAAAGTTTAGAGGTGGCAGTAGGCAAATGAAAATTCCTACATACAAGTACCTCAAAGTTTTTCTCAAGTACAGTGATAGAGTAAATGTACTTAGTTACTCTCCACCACTGATCTGAGTAAAACATTTTATCCCTGATTTTAGTGACAACATCCACAGCAGAGGAGACTGTGCTGCACATTTTCAAACGACGCATGGGCTTGACCAAACGAGGCAGCTCTGACAACGAAGGCCTGACAGTCAGCGATGTGGCGGTGAACCAGACGGATAATTTCACTGTGCATGAGACAAGTGAATTTGTGTCACTGATCATTCCTACAACCCAAATACTGCAGACCAAGGTTGGTTCTGAAACACATTTACTTTTACATTTCCCGTGTCCATTTGGTGTCTTATAGTTGGTCCAGTTTATGACATGTCTTTCCCCATAAGGATTCATTACAGTGTAAAACATAAACCAGATTTGTTTTACAGACCTGCGCAGACAGCAAACTACTCCTGCAGTCATTCTACAGGGTGGATGTTGTGCTCACCTTCAAAGAGACAAATCACAAAATGCATTGGACCATGGAGAACACACTGCCATGCACAGGTGAGTGTTCTGCTGATGAGCACAGTAAAACTAAAGTGGTGATTAATTATTGGATGATATTTTGACCACTAGCTATTGCAAGGCTTTTTACTGTAGTCACACCAGGCACTTAATTTTGTTTGTCGCTCAGTCAGTCACTTAATCTTTCAACTTTAGCACCCTTCATACAGTTTAAAGTGAGACAGAGGTAAATGTAAAAGTGAAATATATACGGTAAGAAATTCAAATGGTTACAATAAACAACTAAATATACATTCTGAGCTTACATCCCAAAGACATGGGGGTTTTCATCTTTTAAGTGCATTTTCTATGTTGAAATATAGCAGTAACATCTACCTCTTCTAGGAATATGCAAATATTGTTCATTTCAAAAACTGCTGATACGAGATGTCTTCACTTCACCAAAAAAATCAATTTCCACATCACACTTGTGTGAGTTCTTCACTTGTAAGTCGCTTTGGATAAAAGCGTCTCAGTAATGTAAATGTAAGTTGGATGCTTGTCTATGGTTGGTTTCTAGTTGTGATGTCACAAAATCCCGCTCATTCATACACATCTTAAACAAACGGCCTTCTAGTGTCAAACTCTAAATCACTGTGGACAGTGAAGCTCAAACATTCAAGAGGAGTAACAATAAGAAAAGCTGTGTTGAGTAGAGGGGGACTTTAACTAGCGATTCAAGTTGGTGCAATAATAATAATAATAATAAAACAGGAATGCATTCGTTTATGGAGTTGCTACAGGGAAGCTGAGATAGATTTTGTGAGTGTTGCTATGGGGAAAGTTTGTAAAATTGTGCAGTTCATAGATCATAAATATCAATTTGGATTTTAATTAATGTCACCTTTACTAAGACTATGGACTCACTGCTGCGTCATACATCACATCCTCTCCTGGTGCAAACATCACGGCCCTGCCCATGCTCAACTTTAAGAGTGAGAATTTCACTACAGAGCAAGTGTGGTTGGACCACTCTGCCGTCCCCGTGGGGAAACCGAACAACAGATCTCCATCCGAAGAGATGACGGCAGAATTTTCCGCCGTCAGTTCACCTCACACACAGACAGAGGGCAGCAGTTTCAATTCCCACGTTGAGAAGATGTCAGAGATTCAAAGTGGGAATTCATCTTCTGGGTTTGATGGCGACACCGTCACTTCCAGCGGTGCGACTGTGACGGACTTGCCTTTCAACACAACGGTTGAAAATGAACAAGAATACCAGCAATTCAACTCAACCAGGGGGGAATAAAGACCAGCAGAAGCAGATAAAACTGAAGTGGATGTTTTAGGTTTAGAAACCTGACACGTGATCACCAGTCAGCTATTTCAATATTCCACTTGCTTTACGGCCTTTTGATTCACTCCTTTTGTTTTAATTCCAGTTGGTGCCATGTGTTACATGTCTGTTTGCTGTCTTGTAAGGTGATGCTGTGGTCAGTCAGTGCTGTGCAGGGTTGATTATACAAGCAGAAATACAGCCAGCCGTTGCCCGAGGGTGGACATTATCCAGACACAGACACGGACACATAAGGCAGGCGTTGAATAAACATGTCTCTACCCGAGCAGCACAACGGGCTGATGAAGAGAAGACCCTGCAGTTGTTACAGGCAATGCCACCTTCCAGAGAAGCCCTGTGTCATAGAAACTCACAAAGAATTGATTTTTAAAGTCACACCATGTGTTCTTGGCAAAGATGGATCTCATATTTTCAGTAGTTTTATGTTTCTTAGGTTGAACTTGATGCTTTACAAATGTGTTTTTTCCTCTGTAAAGGAAAACAAGTTTCTCACTAAAGTGTATTTCATCTGCAGTGGTGTTGCTTTGTGTATCTTTGCTGTAGTATGCTGTGTCAACAGGAGAGGGCACTATTGAATATGTTTTCAGAAAACTCCTGATGGGCCGGCAGCCTGCCTCCTCTCCAAATGATCAAGGTTTAAAGGTTTTTGCATTGAACTTATATCAAATCTTTGTTGCTTTTTTGGTCTCCATTAACAATTGAGCTGTATGCTTAGTTATGAAATGCAAATAAATAATATAAATATGCAAAATGCAGTGGAAGGGGAAGTTCACTTTAATTTGACAGGCATTTTTGCCAGTGTATTCAATTAGTTGCTTTAAATATTACAACCTTAAATATATTCAGCATGAAATTACAAGTATGGACCAGATTCAGTGTAAAATCACTGAAGATGTTTCACTTTTGTTTCCTCCCCCTCTTTTTTCACCTTTGTTATTGTGACCTCTTGGTATGCACCAAAGCGTCTGTAAATGATAACAGTGCAGTGTTACGCAGTTACATGCATCATATACAATGGGCTGTGGGGCAGAAAATCTAAACTTCCTTGTGCCTTTGGTCCCCATCTGCTCAGTGAACTTATGGGCAGGAAATGGAATAAGTGGTGCAAAAAGCACGCCAACATCCCCGGTTCTTTCATGTGGCCTTTTCTCGGCCATTACCCTATCTGTACCGACTGTTAACTGTCTTTACAAAGTTAAAAAATCCCTTTCATGTTTCACTGTTTCTTTTTTGTTTTAATTTCAGTCAGAGCATATGGTTTGCACATCTGGGAGATGCTAAGCATGATGGCACCCAACCCCCCACACACACTGCTTCTGTGAAGTGATCCATATATGGTCTTCATTGTTATTGCTCATAATCACTCATCATTATTATAAACAAGTCCTGTCTTGATTGGCTGCTTTGAGTTTGCTGTGTAAAGACGCTTAATAATGTGAACTTTCAGATTTTCAAACAAACAGACGTCCTTTGGAGAAAGTGAAAACTTTTGCTGTAGTTTAATTCAGAACCGGAAAACATCACAGAGACATCTTTCTACACTCTGCCCTGCAGCTGGATTTACCACCTGTGACTAATCCCCCGTTCTCCCTACATGACCAGCGTTGCGTGGGTGTCATCGTTTTTTGAAACAAGGAACCTTCTCTGGAGACATTTACAGCAGGTTTGTGAGAGCAGACACCTCCACTTAGCTGCAGAAATGAGATGATTCCAGTTAAGTGTGTGTTGTCGGACCTCTCAGAGCAGTCCGGCAGCGAGTCCGGGTGACACACTGTGCAGCTTGTGCCACGTGACCACAAACAAACAATCAGATCAGATCAGGAAATTTGATAAGTGTATCTCATCTCAGCTCATTTGAGAATAACCACATTTGATCCTACATAATAGAAAGAGAGTGTCATTAACTGACCGGCAATTTAATGACACCAAAATGAAGTCAAAATTACTATTGTGGACAACTTTGGGTCATTAAATGCCACTTCAGCATCCTCTGCTCTCCAGCCACCAGCTCTCAGGCAGACAGGGTTTCATGCCACTGGAGAGACGCGAGGAGGAAGAGGGGGAGGAAGGCTCTGTGTGGCTTTGAGTGGTTTGCTGGGCCTCTTCATCTCGCTCGGCGGGTAATTACAGAATCATGGGTCAACCACGCATGTAACCACGGTTACGTTGCACAGTAGCAGATGTGCTCATGACATTATCCGGCACCAGAGCAAAAGGTAAATAAAAACAGCTGCAGCTGGTTGCTAGGAACCTTCGCCAAACTTGCGTATGCCCCTAATTGTTCCCATGTGGGCCTGCTGAGTTGGAGTAGTAAAAGGGGCGGGTATGCCCTGTTTAAGAAATGCCCGTGTTTCTCAACAGGAAAAATTTATGAATGGGACAACGAGCCTCCGATGGTGGTTGTGGTGATGTGTGTTTATATGTGTGTTAATGTGTGTCTGGCATTCAGTGGAGTGGCACAATCCTCAGTAAAAGTACAATTCCCTCCATTTTCTGATTTCCTTCTCTCTTCTGAGGAGAGGGCATCACTCCTGTCCTGCAGGCCTTCTCTGAGCATCCTGAAGACTTACTGGTCTTGAGGCTTTCTTTGTCGCAACATGCTTGGATGTGTTTGTGCGTGACAAGGCACAATGTCAGGGAGGTCCCGGGTTGGACCTACGCCAGGCCTGCTGCAGGCCAGATGAAAAATTGAGGAAGAGGCTCGATTTCAGGGATATCTTGTCCTTTCTCGGCATCTGATTACTGTACGCAGCCTGCACAGGGGCTGAGCTCCAGGGGGGTGTGAGCTTGTGTGTGTGTGTGTGTGTGTCTGCAGGGTTACAGGTGTACGGTAATGACACACAGGTTACAGTAAGAAGAGGCCACAGAGTGGACTTGAAATTCCTTGTTTAGGGGGCATGTTCTGATAATTTGATGAAGAATTTGATGTTTCCCTCTGTGTTAGTCTGAGCCTGAATGTGGTCTATCCTCTTCTCACCGCACACACACACACACGCACGCATGCACACACACACACACACACACACACACACACACACACACACACACACACACACACACGCACGTCTTACACTATGAAGCTTGCTGCCAACAGCGCGTGCCTCCTCTCCCTCTCTCATTAACCGCAACTGTCAGATCCTCCAGATGAGGAGCAATTAAACCAGATAATAAACACTCGCCATCAATTCCTGTTTGTTGATGTTGTTGTTGTTGTTGTTGTTGATGTCGACGAGCTGGGGGCTCCTCTCCTGCCACCTTAGCGCTAACTAGTACTTGAGTAACACATGAGAGCAGCAAGGGAAGAGTCCTTCATAACACTGAAAAGGCCTCTACCTGCTGCATGTACGGCAACACGAGGCTGATAATAAAAAAAAGGCAGAGTGAATGTTAACAATTAGATCCTAATCAGACACAGCTCACAGAGGCTTGCTCTTTTATCCCCAGGCTTCACAGAAAAGGCAAACAAAGCGCTGCAAACTGTCAAGATAAAACACTACTTGGGATTGGTCGTGTCTTAGGGCTCCTTAAAGGGCAGTAATCTTGCCATGCGCTGCTTTCTGAGACGATGTGCTATAAAGACTCCTGTGTTTGCTCTTGTATCGGAGTGATAAGGCTGCTCCTCATCACGCCTCGCCTCTGACGAGGCTCGCCTCCCCTGACGATGAGAAGATGGAGAGGTGTAGGGGGGGGGACGGAGAGGACGGCCATGGAGGTTTTTTATTTTTTTATTTTATTTTTTTTACACTTTAGATGATCAGATGACGATAGAAAAAGGTCATAGAAATATTCCAATCAAAAGGGTTGAACCTGAAGCTGTTAATTTGAGGAACATCCTGAATTACAGAGTTCCTTTTTTATAGTAATGTGCACTTGTATGATAAGGAAAGTTGATGTTTGAAGCTGTATTTGTTCTAATGAGATGAACTCTTGTTGACCTCAACAATAAGGCAAAGGTGCATGTCCACTCATGATTGTTTAGCCTGTGAAAAAAAGAGTGCCTGGGATGGTTTTCCACTTAAATTTTGAAGGCTGGACAAAGCATTCTTAGGAATTTAAAGACAATACCCTTTCTTTCAAAGGCTATAAAAACATGTATACAGCTGTACAAGGAGTTTCCTGATCCAAAGGCAAAATATGGTGTCAGATATTCCTATTACCAATCAGGATGGCGTGGCCTGGAAAATAATGTACAACATGAAACTCTGGCCTGTTCAGTAAAAGCAGAAAAAACTGATCTGGTTTCCCTTTCTCTGTGGAAAAATGGATGTGGCCGCTTGTTTTGAAACCATATTTCCCTCAAAAACACTCTGAAAACTAAACAAAATTGACAGTGCTGGATTTATTGTCTTCTGCTCTTTTGTCTTCAGTGGCCACTGTTTGTGCCTTTGCCATGGAAACGGCAAGGTTATTTATCTTTACAGCCCTTTTACAATAACGTCCCTTTCCTGACCAAACAACAGAGGAAATATCAGGTCAGGCCTCTTCCCCCCTCTAATGATCAGGTCAATTCAGCCTCAGTATTCAGACAGCTCATGCACATTCACATGTGCCCACGCACAATTGTGCTATTGATGAGAAACATACAGTTTGTGATTAACATTTCCGCCGTCTTACCGTATGTGTGTGTGGTTTTTTTTTTTTTAGACTTTTTGTTCTTTAAGTAGCCTTAATGTTAAAGGAAGAGGGAGTGATGGTTTGCTATTTCTGTTCTGGGTGTCTGAAAGCTCAGAAAGTCTGTTCAGGCAGAAACACTAGATGGAGACAGAGAAAAGTGACTCCCAGGTTGTGCTACAGACGTCAGGTCTTATGAGACAGTTCACAGTGTTTGAAAGATTGGACACAAAGAAATCACTTTTTATTCGCTACGCGTGCATGCATCTTCATGTTTTTCCCCATCGTTATTAGAGGTGTTGTTCAGATTATTCAGCTTCTCTTGTGAAGAAATTGTGGAAATGTAATAAATTTTACTTGCTCTGGATGCTGTATTTTTCCTCCTCACAGGATAAATCTAATAATCTACTTTTCCCAAATAAAATGTGCACTGTGCAGTCATCTGCGAACATCTTGCAAATCCTTGTGACTTGTGTATACTCCAGTATACTTTTGCTGTCGGGTGCTGTCCCCTCTCTTAGCATGGGGGAGACGAGCAATTATTCCTTTTAAGGAGCTGTTCTCAGGAAAGTTGCCCAGAGTATATGCAGACTACTTTCCTCAATCCACATAAACAGTGCCGATAATAGAAGAAACTGACAATTTAGATGAGGAGGAATAGGCATAAAAGCATGAGGTGTGTGGAAAGTGCATGTCACAATTAAATTACTTAATGGGTGAAAGTCCCACGATAGATCACATGTAATTTACATCAAGAGTCACTGTAATAAAGACTTTGTAAAACTTACATTGAAATTCAATTAGAGTGTTGAATGCATAACCAAAGCCGTGAAAAATGAACTCATAGGGGGTCCCTTTTCATTACTGCCCTGAGGCAAAAGAGACCATTAATTTAATACATTCCATGTTTTTTCACATGAGCATTTTTAAGTTAGTGCACATTTCCGTCCTAATGTATCTAATACAAAGAGAGAGCCTGCCAAAGACTGCATTATACAAGCGGCAAAGAACCCCCTCACCCCCTCTCCAGTTGTTACCTTGAGTAGTCAGACCACTTTCAATCAGTCAAGCTTGAAAAACGACCTGGCCTTAAAAAAAACAAAACAACAAAAGAAGAAATTATGATATTGTTTTATTGATTCATAGTGCGGTGAATATTCCTGTACTGCAGGTGCTGCCCCTGGAACAGAGGTACATACAATGGCGCCGACTTTGACTGTAAACAGTTAAACACCACGTCTTAATTAAGATATTACTGTTTTATCTTAGAACAGTGGATCTGCACCCTTCAGTCAACCACAAAGCCAAAACAAAACAGGGACCCCTTCAGATGTTCCACCCTTTAGAGGCGTGCTAATTAAAAGACTATTTCATTAACTGTTCCAGCTTGGTAAATATAAGTTTACTAGGGGTCAATAGACTTTACAACACATAATGATTTGGAATATAATTACTGTGTAAAGGGAGCCATGAAAAATACCTTCAAAATGAAGCAAAGTTGTTTGTCAGTCCAGCGAGGACCCTCCATGTCGGTCGTGGTTAACAGAGTTCAGAGGGCAGGTCATGTTAGCTGCTGTCAACTTGATGCACCAACAGTTTATCAACCTCCTTTGCACCTTCATACAGTACACACGGCTGCCGTTTGGTGAGCGGCTGGGGAGCCAGAATAAACCACGGGCGCCGATACTTTTGTTCAGTCTTGTTGCATATAGGTGAGGTTATTACCAGCTGGTTCATATTATCTATAACTTTGTTCTTCTGCAAAAAGAATTTCCTGAAAATGCTCTGACCGTTCTAAATAACGTTTGATTGTCATTCCTCACATTGCAGGTGTGAAAAGATCTGAACTTTCCAGCACTTTTTAAATGCTTTTTTTTCTTTTTTTTTTTTCAAGCTGAGGGAGAGAAACCATACAGAGATTCACATGTAGAAATTAGTTTGAATTGCACACACACTCATGACTCCCCCCACACCCCCACCCCCACTCCTATTGTTTTTCCAGTTCTGTACACACAGGCTGCTAATGAAATCAGCCCATAGAACAATGCCTCATATAGTCAACAATTCCTTTAATGAGTGGGTGCAAACAGCGGTGCTGCATGTGAAAAGTCATAAACACATATTTTTTTTAGGGTAAAAGATGAGAGTGACACTGAAGCCAGTCTGGGCGAGTCCTTGTGAAGCAGGGAAAAAAAAAACATGTATTATTCATTGAAAAACTGTGAATGTTAGTGCTTCTTTTCCTTGTTTCAGCACGCATTTTTCCATTTGTCTTGTGATGCTAAATTTTTAACGTTTTCCCCACATCGCATTGATGTTGCATATAATTAGTGACTTTACAGCAAAATCACTTCTGACACCACTGTGTTCACAAATTAGAATACTTCAGATAGGGAAAATTCAGCTGGGAGAATGGGGCTGGGAGAAGTATGAGAGTCGTCTAAATATTATATGCACTGCCCCGGAAAAGTGACAAAATCATTTGAATTAACAGAAAAGATGCGAAAGCTAATTGAAAAACTCTTGGATTATTTATATACGTTTAGAAAGCTCATCATGTTCTCAAGAGCAGGATGTGCCCTCCACAAACACGACACTGTTTCTTACGCAGAAAAAGAGCAGGAAATGCTGAAGTGCATATTTGATTTATTTATTTTCACCCAGACGGATACTCAGAGCTTTATACAGATTTTGCCATTTGGAGGTTGAAATAATGGATGGGGCGCTCATCCATTTTTAATTCCTCCATGTTGTGTGAAGGGTAAACATGCTGTTTGAGATGTCTTTTCTCTGCTGAACTGTGTTTTCTCATTATGAGACTGTGTATAGGGAGCAAAAACTAGTCACGAAAGTGCTTAAAGTGTATTGCAACAAGTCACCGAGGGTGCCTTTCCAATAATGCGTATTCCCAAAAGCCACTCATTTCTGGAGAACAAAAAAAAAAAAGAAACCCCCAGCTTCCATAGGTGCCTCCTGTCACATTTACAAATTCCATGATGGTTGTGATTTTCCCTTTTATTAATTTGTAGTGTTCTGCGATCTGAGAACAGGGATCTTTGCTGACAGACCATCCACCCATTGGAGGTTATTCTGCGAGTAATACAGTGCAACAGCTCTCAGTTTGGACCCAGACACCAGCCCACAGATCCACTGATAATTTGGAATCATTTTTAATAAGTCGTAATTACACAGAGGGTCTGATTGTGCTCTGCAGCCCTTGAAAATGAAATATGTTACATTGGGGCCTGATGGTAAAGGATATTGCTTGCCGTTCATACATAATTGAGCGATCTTGAATGTCAAACCAGTGGGAGAAAATGCAACTGAAGCAACAGTACACCTCACCACAAAACTACACAGCATCCTCTCCACTCCGAGCCAGCCAGCAGAGAGGAACATGTGTTATGTGGTGTACCAATGTGCCCGAAGGAGGTGTACATTGACAGGTTTCGTATTCACGAGTGCTTTCCCAAACTGCTGCTTTAAGTAACTACTGCTTTTTTTCCCCCCCTCCGTGGATCAAACCATGTCCGATAATGTATTTAACCTTGAAAGGATTGTAAAACTAGCTGAAGAAGAATGTTTTTTTTTGCATTTAAATGAAAAGGGACAACTCAGATAATGAGAGAATTGAACGTTTTCCTCATTTTGTGTCTGCCGCCTTTTTTCTTCCGGTGTCTGTGTGTCTCTGATGGAGGGTGGAGGTCTGGCAGGAGGAAGAGCCTCGTCTGTAAACAGATAACCTGACTTTGTTAGTAAATGAAATACACAAGAGCTCGGGGATGGGAGCTTTTTATTTCCTCCTCCTCCTCATAGATAAATGACTTGCTGTCTCCTGAGCAAAGAGCCATCTTTATATTTTTGACGTTTTCGTGTTTAATGTGTTGTATATTTTATATGGCCCTTCTTTATGCTCTGCCTTTTTGCATTTTCTTTTAAAGCTCAAATGCAGTTATTGATGCCCTGCCTCTAGTACATTATGCATTATTTGTTAGTAAGTACCTTTTTTGCATATTGACGGTAACAAGAAAATGCATGTATGGAAATTCTAATATAAATTGACTGATATGTATAGGCTTAGACTCTGCCCACTAAGCTCTTCTGCAAATAATATATAGTTCCTTATGCTGCTAATCCAGAGGAGCAGTCTTAAAGACTGCTGGCATGAAGGGGAGAGAAAAAAAACAACCCAGACCTTTAGCTTTTAAAGACTTTATCTTATATTACAGGAATGACAGATTGTGCCTCTTTCTAAGGCTTTTATGCTTTGTTTCAAGAGGCCCGGGAAGGGGGGGAAGAGAGATGCATGCAGAGACGAAGGGTGATATTGATAAGGATGGAAGGTGCAGAGGAGTGTACTCCAGTGTAATGCAGCTTTATGATGCCCTTTTTCATTTAGCATGAATGGTTTTTATGATTCCATTTCTTGGGTGAACAGGGATGAAAGAGGACTGAGGGGTTGAAACACACAGAGGACACATAGGGACCAATGAAAAACACTTCACCGTCTTTGCCGTCAACACACACACACACACACACACACACACACACACACACACACACACACACACACACACACACGCAAAACCTTTTATTCAAAATGTCTCAAATGACCTCAATTTCAACCTGAATGTCTAAAACTGATCCTCAGGTAAACAAATGCGAATGAGAATTTGGCAGTGAACTGAGTGTGTTTCCCGCCAAATCGCTTCCCCTTGTAAAGCCTGGCTGATAATAAGCTGCAACAGATGCTCTGAAACTTTTCACCCCTCATTAACAATTTGCACATTTTGGTTAAGCTACACAATTATTGCCTTATTATCAGATTTGATTTGTCTGGGATCTGTGCAGTAAAGGGAAAAAAGTCTCTTTTTTTTTGTCAAAGCATTACATTTCACACACTGAGATCTTTTTCACACTCTTTAACACCATTTTTCCGTCTGAGAAGTATTTTTTTAAATTTTTTATTAAACATTCATTTCTTTTGTTATTCCTACTGAAAGTGACAAAACCTTGTTGCTGCTTCAGTTGCATTTTAATGGATCTTAACAGCATTTGAAGGCGCAGTATAAAGTGGATTCACATATGTTTCCAGTCTATAAATCCCCCCTTCCTGCCATCTCAGTCGGTGCCAAAAAAACAAAAGATGCAATCTTTGTTTGTATTCCAGCCGCGCACACCTGAGCTACAAAACATCTGCATCCTTTACATTTTCACACGCAGGAAGTTCATTATTTCTATGTATTTTTCTTAATCTCGTCACCATCTCGTGCCCCATCCACAATGAACACAATGATTTTTTTTTCTAACGGTAAAACTAACCTATAAAATTGTGGGAGGGGCATTGTGTTGTCTTTATTAGTAATTTAAAACAAAGCTAAACACATTTACGCCTTTTGAATACAGTACAATCTACAGTGATGATTCCCAGTGGGAGTGGAAGAAGTATTCAGAACCACAGTGTCAAAATACTCCTCTATAATACATTTTTTTTGCTGTTTTAAGAAAGTAAAACTTAATAATAGACACAAATTACCTGATAAGTTTTTCAGTGTTTGGATGATGCAGCACAAAGAAACTCAAGCAATCGGATAAGCAGTGGATTCCAAACTGAAGTCTCTCTCTCTCTGAGACGTAGAGGATTTCTTCACAATCCCCATCTCTCTTTCCCTTTTTTGAAATGGAGCATCAAATACTTCATCAGATAACGCCAAAGCTTTTTTTTTCCCCCCCCTGAAGTTACAGTAGACAGTGGAGTGAGTGTTGAAGTAGTGTTGAGAGTTTCCTTTTCCTCTACTGCATGCTTGCCAGCATTTTGTGTCATCGCTGCCGTGGAGATAAGTTAAAAAAAAAAAAAAAAAAAAGGACATGAACTTTTTACAAGCTGCACTATTTCATCAGGTCATATTTTTTTCTGATGCTTCTGTCATTTCATGTACTTCAATAGGCTTCTGTCTGCCATGGTCATGAATTATATCACAAATAGGATTTTCTCTTGTATTCAAAGGTAATAAAACCTACTTTATTTCTCCAAGTAAAGGCTGGTGAAATGTAAAAAAAACTATTATATATATATATACATATAATATGTTGTGTTGCACAAACACATGATGAAGCTCAAAAACAGTCTTGTAAATGAGTGTACTGTGAGTGATGCACACTGCTACATCTTCATCCACTGCCAGTGAGATTAAGCAGGACAGCTGACATGTTTCTAAACAGGGAAATAAGGAAACTGTAATGATGTAAATGTACTTAGCATCTGATAAACTCATATAGGTCCTTTAACTGTGGATGTGAGCGGACCTCAGCGCTGAAACGAGTCCTAAGCAGGTTTGTAAAACATATTAGAAGAATGTTTTGGATGGACGACTTCCTTGATCCTTACTTACTCATCTCCGCTCTGTGATCCCGATACCGATACTAGCGTTTAAAGCATCCACTTCCCTGGAACAGGGCATCATTTTTCTGTCTCTCAATAAGGTTTTGTGGTTTTATCCTCTGTGTCTAAGGCACATAAAGGCTTTATAAGGGTGCTTACAGACAGACTCGAGTAGAATCAGGCTTTTTGAATCTGTTTAAATGATTTTAAAGGCGGGGCTGAAGGCTATGATTCTCTGATTTATTGCTTCCCCCTCTTAGTTCAGATTGATGTTTTGCTTTTTCATGCCTTCCTGCTTTTATGGCATCATCTTGTGTCCAGAGATGTGGCTCCTCCAATAAAGAGCCTTTTAACTTTGCTCACATTTCTATAAAAAAAAAAAAAAAACAATAGGATGAGAAATTGTTTTGAAAACTTATGTAAATTCATCACATTTTAATAGTATTCCAACACATATGCACAAAGCATGTGTTATATGAATGAGAGACGTTTTCATTCCTGTGTTCTCAGTAACAAAATACAATATAAAACTGCATGAAACTGCATTGATACTTTATTACTGGCAGTATATTTATAATTCTCCTTGAGGCTTTCAGCAAGGGACAGCCAATCACGTGTTATTTTATGCTGCCGTATTAAGACTCATGCAACAAGAAAATCCTCTGAACCACAGCGTCCTCATGTCATAAGTGTCACATTGGGCTGTTGTCTAAACAAAGACATGGCCTGGAAACAAGAAGGAGTTAGGGGGACAGGTTAGGCACAACGAGAGACATCCATTTTAATTAAATGTTACACAGTCCCACTCCCAGGCCTTAATACAAGTAGGCTTACTGCAAAGATCTCATTTAAGACAAACAAGATGACTGCATCTTTCTCTAACTATCACCCACAGCCGAGGAGCGCCCAGTGATACAGGGCTGTAAAATGACTGATGTTTGTAAAAAGCGACATTTCTGCCTAGTAAGCACTTCTACAGGGACGCTCCTGAGTTTTTATGTGCGGTTCATAAACTCCCAGACTAATGCACCCTGACACTCTGTTTTGATATCATTACAGCATTATACTCATCCTTTTTTGAGTGAAAAAATGCAAGTACTTAGAAAGTCGAAATTCATAAATAAATTTATGTCAAACTGCACTTAATATTGATTTTGTTAGTGTACAGATTCAATAATAAGGTACCGAGTGCATGAATATTTAAATATAATCTTCATTTCTGCATCTCCTAATGGCCTTTTCTCCTCTACACTCAATTTAAACACAATTTGGAAACTATAATGTATTGAAAATGACTGGAATTCAGCAATAAATCATTGCCGGGTTACTATGGGCCTTTTATAAGATAGTCCAATATTAGTCTCCTGGGGGATCCGCACAATTAGATTTCTGTTTTTTAAACTTAGCAATTATCATTCCAACTATCGTTTCACCAGAAAGTGTTGTCTCCCCTTTTCCAATTTCCATGCAGGAATGGAGGGAGGCCCAAATGGACTGCAGGCTAACCAGAGACGTCAAAGGTCAAATTACTGGCAGTGAAGTACACTCTCAGCACACCACAGAGCATGCAAATGACCCCCACTATGTTACTTTGTTTTCTCTGTTTGCTGGAAACTCAGCAACCTGCATAAAGTCAGTTATTGTTAACAGCTAATGGATAAAAGTAAAAGAAGAAGAGTGATGCGTCGTTCAAGGCAGCAGTCCAAGCTAGCGTAAATGAATGAACAAAACCCTCTAATAGGCATGTGGAGCCACAGCGTGCGATCCATATGATGGCTATCAATAATTCATCCCTGGCTTTGGCCTTTTGGGAGACATTAAGGTAATATGAAAAGCAGTCAGGCCAAATGGTTTGCAAATCCCTTTTAAGCAGGATACATGGTATCATTTACCTGATTTCTGGACAAGTAGCAACTTTATAGTGAGGCTAACTGTTTTAGATAAGCACAATCAAAGACACTTGTGTTTCACTTTATTTGAAAATTAGACGCGGGATAGCAGTATCAAAACAATTCAATATTGTTCATAGCGGTTACTGCTTATTTTTTATATTGGTGTAATATGATAGAAAATAAAAGGATTAATAATGAGGGGAAATAAATAAAGGGTATTTACAGCAGCACACAGAGAATTAAAACTACATGGGGATTTTTAAAATTCTTTTATATAACAGTCATTTATAAAACAATTAGACCGGGACAAAGTGGAGCTCATATGGGCTTCACACCCTGCCATATAAACAGCTGCTAGCAGTTTGTTGTTGGAACTTCCTCTGTAAGCATCCTCCCATGTGGTTCTGGTTCTCTAATCACACTTTGTTGTCTTTACTCACCCTCAGAAAAAGCACCACTTCAGCATTAATAATTGGCTTTTCAGAGACATTTTGATTTGGGAGGCCATATGGAGGTGATTTGTATTGGAGAAACAGGCTTCCATTCACACACAAACAGTCAGCTGGTCTCATATGATAAAAGTTAGCTGAGGATTAGCGGACTTTATTCGTCTCTTTAATCGGAGAAGGGGTTTCCCTGAAAATGGCAACAGGACAAAGTGCCTCTGTGTTTGTTATCATTTCCCTATGCCAACTAGTTTTCCGTGCGTACGCACAGTATAGACGTGAAGCAGTTTGACTCCTCAGCTCAGTGATTAGTCCACACACACCGCCATATTATGTAAAGGTGGCCCGGCAGTGGTGGCTAATGGCCTCCCTGTCTCTATAAGTTATGGATGTAGCCTTTTGTGCTGCAGGGTCGCACATAAAGGCCCCTCTTTTTAATTCACACTCACCCATGGTCAGGCTAAATGGCTGACAGTGGAATTGGAGGCCCACATTTTTTTTTATCTTCCAGTATATATACACACACACACACACACACACACACACACACACACACACACACACACACACACACACACACACACTTTGTTTCAGAAATGGCTATTGACATTGACTAAAGAGCTCAAGCTTCTTCTTCTGCAGTGTATCTGACAGAATGTAGTTTTTTTTTTTTTTGCATGTGTGTGAAAAATGTCTTGCTATGAGAGATTAATAGAGAGCATTTGCTGAAAATGTATTTCAGAATACGCAACAAAGAAAAAGTAAAACTGATGATGTAGTATGTGCTTGTAAGAAACTGGCAGTTAAAGCAGTTTTCACAACAGTCTCAGCACTACCAGTATTTAAGCCTGTATTTCTGCGTTATTTATGTTTTCATTTGCGTTCACCCGTTGAAATTAAAGACTGTGCATTAAACTTTATGATTGCTTGTGTAAACTATAGGGAGATTTAAAAGATATCTACAGTAAATACACTAAGAGTATGCGCAGGGTGCAGAAAAAAGAGACTACATGCTAATAAAGAAGCAGAATCTGGGCAGTTTAACATAAATGTGCCATGCAGTGTGGTACAACATGCACACCTGGCACCCGTGTTTAGTAATATCTCTAATTCAAGCTTCATAACATAAAAGCTCGGCCTGGCAGCCTTTCATGTTAATTGTGTCAGCGCCTTAAAACAAAGCCTAACACTGATTACAAAATGTTGCAGAATCCTGATCTGTGCATTTCTGAGCAGCACTTCATTTTTTTTCCTTGAGTAGATTATTAAAAATTGATCATTCTTTGTAATAGCCTCATTTCTGTCGGTTTTCATATTTTAATCCTGTTTTAAGGAAAACACGATACATTAATCAAATATGACAGAACATACTCTTAATGTAATCATGCGGGGGAATATGAATTGCAAATGCCTCACCACCACCCCACTCCCCCACCCCAAATGTACTTCCATTAATGTTACTAAATAAAATAATCATGACCATTTTAAATAGAGATCAACTACATGGAATGCGAGGGAATATTTTCGAATTGGGTTTGTGTGAAATGGCGAAATGCAGAAGCTTTACATCAAAACCAAGCAGCGTAATGCTGTGAACAAGCACTGGTGTCTTGGGACAGAGAGTCGAGACAAATGCGAGATGACGCACGCCTCGCCAGGCCCCATTTCCTCACTGATCAAGATGGAACACAAGTTTTCTGTGTCAAGAACAAAGATTCTTCTTTGCTGAGATGATTCCTGACTAATGGTACATCATCACATCCTCCGCTGTCCTTGTTGACTAGATTGACAGGTTGAGCCCATGAGCCCTGGATGTACAAGAGTGCACTGCAGAGATTACACATCTCTCCACTCATGCCTTCAACAACTGCAAAAACAACTGGTGCCTCGCTTTTCCTGAGAACTGGAAATTAGTGCACTGATGACATCCTGCAATTAATGTAATACATTATGAACGATTAGGCACCACTATAGATCTGTACAGGATTGCATTTATGGACTAAAATATCTCATCAGCATTTTGAAGTTTTCCTTAAAGAGACTGGGACGGAGCATTCCAGAGACATTCGCTTAAAATGGAGAGGCACCTTTCAAAACAAGTCAATATTCAGCACAGAAGCAAGAGGTCCTAATTAGATTCATTTGGCTCTTGGATCAATGTTTTCCTAGGGATGTGAGTTATAAAGTTAGAGTGGAGCATAAATAATCAAAAACAAATAAAGATGTGTGTTTGGAGAAATATGGCTGATAGTGCTCATAAAATCTCAGCCCAGCACGCAAAAGCAAAATGAATATTTAAAGATGGGAAGGAAGGAAAATAGCTCAGGTAGAAAAAAAAAAGAGGCAGTTTCTAAAAAGGTCTGACCTTGGCCAGCAGAGTGGAGGAATCCTTCAGAGGGTACCTTGGCCATACTTAGTGAAAAGTAGATAATTTGTTAATGTCACGCACTTGTTGGAAATGGCAGATAAATGGATTTCAGCCATTATTTTCCAGGCTAAGTGAAGTGAAGGAGGAAACGTTGCGGAGAGGACAAACCCAGTTATGACTGATAAGTGTCTAAAAGCTAATGAAGGCTGGCTAGGCCAAGGTCAATGGCTGCTAGTGAGATGCTATGTGCTGCTCCGTTGTCCTGCCGCTTAAATATAGAGGAAATATACATTGAGCTTTTAACACCTTGAAACATAGGAGAGACTGGTATATGAAATATGGGCATGTAATGGCTTTTTAATGACGGCCTCCCAGCCCACTATTCTGGCCTGAGATTGGAAATCGGAGGTGAACCTTGATATCACTGCGCTAAGTGCTTGTAATGCACCGTAACTTCTGGCCATCCTGTTGAGTGAGACAGTTCAGGCCAGGAGATAAATGCCCCTGTACTGGACAGGGCCTCTGCTGGCAGGAGGACACTGCACTCCCTGTGATCCCAGCCAGAGTTAGTCTGTAGTGCAGTGACGGCCCGGTAAGCAGTGATTTGTTGAGTTGCAGGTCAAAACGTGTCCTAGCTGATAAAGATAAAACTGGGCTAATTTTTGTTTTTTTGAATGTTAAGTCAGGTCCTGTTTAACACTGAAATATATATTAAATGTTGATGAAACAGTGGTCATGTTGATATCTAACTAGATGTAGATGTCTAGATGTTTTGACCGGCAAATTACAAATTCATTCTCACTGGGAAAATATAATTGGGTCAAGTAATGCACAACCAGGAAAAATAACATTTGATATTGCTTGGAGCTGATTTAAAGATCCCCTCCGGACACATTTTTAGGACGTGTAAAAATAAAATATTTGTTCCAGTTTGTCCAGAAAAAGTTAAATTAACCCTTTAAATCTCATCTATTCCTTGAACCTGTGGGGCCTCTCTGTGTGGAGTTTGCATCTTCTCCTTGTGCTTGCATTGGTTTTCCTCCCACAATCCAAAGAGGTTAGGTTAACTATAAATTGCCCCCTAGGTGTGACTGTGAGGGTGAATGGTTGCTTGTCTCTATATGTCAGCCCTGTGATGGACCGGTGACCTGTTCTGGCTGTACCCCGCCCTCGCCCAGTGTATGGCTAATGGATCAATGAATTGAAATGGTTGATAATTTGGATCATGTTTGGTGTCCGCACTACTTGTGGTCATCTGAGGGACAGGAGGAAGACAAGAAGAACACAGATTTAAAGGGAAGCTGGTCACCACTACTCAAAGCAACCACATTTTTTCTCATGGATGTCACAGAAATATCAGAATGCAGACAGAGTGTGGACGGTGCTTTTAATGCCGCTGATACAGTTTGGGTATAAACTGACCCTTGGCTGGACTCTGAGTTTTGACTCCCATAATCCAATCAGCTGAGTGAATAATTACAAAATAATAACACCGGTGCGACATCATCTTGGCTCCATCCAGTAGAGTGGCTTCCCTTCTGCCACTTGTGTGCTTAATGTCCTCTAAAGACCCATATTACACCCCAATTAGATGGCACTCTTGTTTCCTTACATCAAGGGCTTGACTCTACTGGCTTGTCACCCTCCCTTGGCCTAATCAATTTCATTACTCCAGTTACAGCCCCAGCCCCAGGAAAGCTGTGCCCTTAAACTTCAGCTCCTGCTTCAATCGATCAATAGCCCGCGTCCCTGCCAAGGTTCCATTTAAAGTTCATTTATTTCAAGCCATCATATAAAACAAGACAGAGCATCGATGCAGCCCCACTTTGTTTTATTTGACTGAGGATTTCCACCATGACACTCAAATCCACTCCGGTTTACTCCCAAAGCTGTTCTGGGAACAGGCACCAGGTAGGATCACAGTAGGATGCAGCTTATTTCCTTCCTGTTTTCCAACCCTGTGCTCTGAGTCACTTCTGCTGTCTGTGCTGTGATACAGACAAATGCTAATTTATTTCCCGTAAATGACGCAAAGCTTACAAAGCTACAGCCTGAGCAGAAATGAACAGTTTTCTATATGCAAAACACACGTCATTGCATGTTCAGAACTCGTGTTTTTCTCCCGTTGGAACAAAAGACAATTTGAAGCTACCTGTTAGCCTCGGGATACAAATGCTGAGCAACATGAACAAACTCTGAAATTCTAAGTGGGGTGTGGAATAATTGCACACGTAACATTTCACAGAAATCTGTGCACCTTCCACACATTTTCTTCCTCACAGTTCCCCGTGGATCTTGCAAGTGTAACATCCAATATTATCACCAGTTAATTAATTTCAATGATTAATGAAATATAGCTAGGTCTGTCTCCTCCATTACATACTTTATTTGTGAAGTCTATAGAGATGCCAAGCTTTGGTGCGCAATTATATACAGAATTAAGATCCTTAAATATTCATAAGGGTTATATAGAAGATGATCATGATTGTGAAAGCCTGCATCTTCAGCCTTTCATTAACCAGACAACTTCATTATCATTCACAGCTTGACAAAACAGTGGCATGGTTTTAAAAATCTAATGAAGATAATTTGCTTTGGATATTGTGAATGAGGTCCCAATTTACATGAAAGTGGCCCCCAACATTGATTGATTGAAGTGGTGTGTTTTACTTATTTTTGCTGCCTGGAATGTCGCAGTTTATTGCTGGATTTCACAGCTTACAGCAGGAAAGATGAGCGGGGATTTGTTTGGTCCAGAAATGAACTTGAAGCTCCAAATGAGCAATTTCAAACAAACAAATTACGATCTCAAGTTGCATGACAGGTGTCAGGACAAAACTCAAGTGACTCTTCAGAGTTTGTTGATCTGCGCTGCTGGTGAGTCAAAGCTGCCGGGTCGAGCAGAGCCAGACTCCTCAGACGCCCAGTCACCGCTGCGTGAGCGTGACGTTACGACCTGTCAGAGGATATTTTCCCCCAGCATTTAGTTTGTCTTCAACCTGCACAGCTTCCATGCTACTTATTCTCATGATATTTATGAACTTAGTGAACATTACTGGCCATAAGTGCAGACTTAAACCATTCTAAGTTCCACCTATTATCTCTCTTTTTTGTGAGCATCACATTTGCGGTAAATCAGGTGCAGCACAAAGAAAAAAAATACTTTTAAACATTAGAGATAGTTTGTTTTTCTTTTGACAAAAAAACTGAAACGGATCAAAAATGTAACCAAAAGCTATGAATACATTTATGAGGCACACCTTCAGACAGTGAATGAGAGCGATAAAGCTAATTTTGTACTGGCAAAATTATCCAGTTTTTAAGTGGTAAACAAATTCGAAACTCACTAATGGTCAAACATCCCTTTAAATGCTTATAAATGTCATTAGTTTATACATGCAGCTCTTAATACAACCTTGGGCTCCGTTAGATCTCTGAATTGAGTGCCTGAAACAAAAAGAAAGGCTGCCTAGAAAAACATCAAATTACATCACTAAAACTCTTAATCATGGCTGTGAGAGCAAACTAAGGAGCATTAAGGGCTTTAATTTGTTTTTTTAAAGATCAAATATTTTTTTCTTCTTAAAAATGTCTTTTATGCACATTTGACCTTCATCTTAATATAAAAAGTTATTAAATAAGTATAAAATGAAAGGGTTCTGTGTGAAAAATGACAGCGATGACCTCAGACTCCATGGAGTTTTAATAACAACTCTCTCAGTATTAAGAGCAATGTTTCATGTTGACCTGAGTGGCACTCACTGAGTTACGCTGTGGTCTTTCACTTTGATGGAGGAGGCTTGATTCAGTAGCACATTTGGGTTTAAACCAAAAAAAAAAAAGCCTCTTTTTTTTCATACAATGAGCATGTCAGCTTTGCCACACATGGCAAACCCTGCTGCAGCAGGGCTTGGCAGGGAGAGGCCCATCTCTGGGAGTGATTTCTTCCAAAGCTGGCCCAAATGAAAGCATCTTGTTTTAATCAGGGATTCTGGCTGCGATAGCTGCAGTGGGAGCTGTGAGGACTTGGCAGTCATTTCCAATGCAGACTGTGGCACTCGTACAAAATACACAAATATTTCCACAGTAATTATGTGTCAAGTTAAACAAGCAATTGAGGGCTTGGGCTGTCTGTGTTTGGAGGGGGTGCTGAGCGAAAGAGCACGGTGTGTTACTTGGATGCAGGGGATTGACTGAGACCCCCAACAAGACAAATTAGGCCATCAGACTTTGATGGGCTTTAGGATATTTTTTTGGCTCCGGCAAATGCAACAGACCGCACTGTAATTGTGAATACTCAGTGGATTGAGCAATATCATGTGGTATTGCCACGTCTCGTTCCAGTGGAGGAAGGCGCTCTCAGTTCACAAGATACAGTTCAAAGACTGGGTGGATGGCCAAAGGGACTAAGTAATTGTGAGATTGGTGACTCGTGCTTTTTTGTGGTTTCTGGTTTATATAGGCACATTTGTAAATCTATATTGGCATCAGTACTTTAAAATGAAATATGATCGCTGTCTAACTCTATGGTTCAACTAAAGCTGCTGGAAAGGGAGGAAATCTATGATGAGAAACGACTTTAAAGTTAATGTGTTTTTTGCTGAATTCTTTTATCAGCTCAAACTCAAGTAGAAAGCAGCCCACCCTCTATCATCGCTTCAAAATACACATGGCCTGCGATACGTGCTCTTTTTTTCAGAAGACGCTTTAAAAATATTTGGATAAATCTAAAATCTAAAAGTTCACTACTTCGATACTGTAAACAGATATTTCACATTTTAGCTCTTTAATCTGAGTTTGCAGGTAATACTACACAAATGCTGAGTCAAATAAAATAAACAAGTAAAATAAAAAAGGTTTTAAACAAATTCATGGGTCTGGGCCAAAAACCAAACACTTTGTGATTGACCAAGGGTCGAACCTCCCGCCAAATTTCACCAAAATCTGTTCACACGTTGATGAGATTCAAACCAACAAACAGGACTGTTGTATGATAACAAATGCAGTCTATCAGCATGTTATCTACACCGCAGGTGCAGTCGTCTCTGTCGACGTACAACAGACCAGATTTGAGATCATGGAGGGAAAACAAACATCTTGGAGTCAGCTGAAGCATCATCCCACCTGGCTGAGAAAAGTCTCTCGCAGCCACTCTGTCGCACTAACTTCCCTGTGACCTTCCACCACAAAAAAAAAACCTCTCCACACGCCGAGTATCACTGCACCTGATTTCAAGCTGGCGGATCAGAACAGGAAACCAAACACTTGCCATTCAGCGAAAAAGAGGATCCTCCTCTAAACAGACAGACACCTCCCAGTGCCGTCCAACAGAGGCTTATAAGGTATCAAGGAAGCTGGGAATGCCTTTTTATTGTCTGACTGTGAGACAGCTGGTTCCTGCATTAGGGATGCAACAGCCATTATTTTTGAGCTCAATTGCTCAGACAAAAAAATCACTTTGCATTCATTTTGAACAGAGAGAGAAAAAGGAAATTCTCACATTTGAGAAGCTGGAACGTCGACATATTTATACTTAATGAATGATGAACTGATTATTAAAATACTGGTCTGTTAATTGTGAATGGACTAATTAAAAGATTCATTGACACATCCAGCTCTAATTCACATTCTATGTTTAAGTAGTAGCAATAACCCAATTAGAAAAAATACTATACTATAACTATTGGGATTAAAAAAGTAAGGAAGTCAAAAGTCAATAGTAAATATAGTTGTGACTCCACGTTGTCCCAGGTGTTCAATTCTATGCATTAAAGTGTGGCACATGTTACTGCAGCTAATCAATAAGGTAAACCCTGAATCAGAGGTAATGAAAATAAGAGATTTGAGATTGATTGATTGATTGATTGATTGATTCCTTATCTGTTTTTTGTTATTTTTGTTTTTTCATCAGATCATTTGAAGGATTACACGCTTCCTCTACAGGCTGTGAAACACCTGTCTAAAATTTCATACTACAGTTTGTAAAAAATGGATTGACTCCAACAGTCTTGTACACCTATCTCATTGTGAATTTAAAAGGCAGAAAAAGTGAGTACATAAAGATAAATGTAGTGTAAAAAAAAAAAAAAATCCCCTCTGAGGGAAACTAGAAAATCTCTCAAAGTGGAAATGACGTCTGCTGCAGCAGCCAGTGCGCAGCTCTTTCTGTCAAACACAGTCTGAGCAGATAGAGGCAGTAATCCAACAACAAAACCTCAGCATCTCAGGCCTCACTGCGCTGTACGTCTGCGCTCCTCCACTGAGCTTCACACAGCAGTGTGGCTATGACACTCTCATTACACCCAATCCAATATAAGCCCCCTCATTTCTCTCCTTACTGTATGGAACCAGCGCGCAGAAGTGACACCACCTCTCTGAAAGAATGTGCTCATTAGCAAAAGCAGCTAACAGTAGATCTCCCCACGTCTATTAGTGTTACATTTACCTCTGGCGTGACAGAGATTCATCACAAGTATTAGCTTTGACTGGAATCCTGTCTCTGTACACTTCTATTGCCGCTGTGACAACCATTAAATCACCTGCCACAGTGCAGCCACTTTACTGATGCCTGGCTGACCCAGTCTGGACCAAACAGCACATACTTCTGTTTTATGTCACATATAGTTCAGGACCAGACAAACCTTTTCTGTCACTGTTATTCTTGTGACATGAAATTCTTTACCATTTTCACTGCATTTCATTCCAGCAATAGAAAGGAAGTGAAAATTACACGTGAATGCAGAGATGGATGGGGAGACGCCGGAAGCACACTAGAGATTTTATTATAATTATCACATCATATAGCGACACTCTTTGCCTCATTGTGTCACTGTTCTCCGGTTTGAAACTTGCCGTTTCCTGGGATATTTTTTTTTCATGTTTGTTTTCTTCACATGTAAAAAAAAAAAAAAAAATGTTGTTTCAGTTTTCTACTCTTTTTTGTGTTGCTTTCATGAACTGGGGTGGGAATTGAGAAATAAAGTAAACAGTCGGGCTCAGATTCCATTTCTTATTTAAATGCTCACATTGTCTGCGCCAAAACCATGATTTCCCTCCTCACTCTGCCACACACAAAGCACACCTTCCCAGGTGCCGGCTACAGATGGTGATAAAAGGTATTTGCTTTTTGAAGGCGTTGTCTTGGGTTTTTGTGTAAATCCATTATTTAGGATATCCTTGGTTGGATGTTTATTGTTATGAATTTTGAGAAAACTTCTTGCTTCCTGGTGGTATGAAGCATGAAGGAAAGGCCCCCGGATATTTCAACTGTGCAACTGTGCAAATTCAAAAGTTTTAATGAAAAGTGAGACAAGAATGAGAACAACCTATTTGCAGTATAGCTCTCATTCCTGCATCTGTCTGAGGCCCTGCAGGTTTTCATCCCAACAGCCACTTACTTAGCTGACTGGCACTTTAAACCAGAGAGACCGGGGATGTCTGGTAAAATCATCTAGGGTTTGGTTGGAAAATAAACCTACAGAATTGTGGGACTCAGTGGCACATTGCTGAGACACAGATGTAACTAGGCTCAAATTGTCCTGGTGGCTCATCTGGCAGAGGTACTCATCATGCAGTTTTGAATTCAGAGTAGGACCTTTGTCACATCATCTGTCCTCCACATTTCCCGTCTCTCTTAGTTGTAAAGTTGCCAATGAAACAAAATCGCACCCTAAATGCATTTAAAAACGATTAAGCAAACAAGAATGACATTCACACCGCAGACCAGATTTTTTTTTTTTGGTAAGAGCCTCTCTTAATGGGGGCCACACAGACAGAGCGGATGTGAGGCCTGTAAGAGCTTATTCAGCGGGTAAGACCCCGAAGCAAAGCTCAAATTCAGCACCCATCCAGCACTGACTGTCAGATAAATGTGTCTTTAGTGGGTCATTTAACAGTTCACCTGAGTTGGAGCCCTTTTGAGAGAAAACACCTGATTTGTCACATGAAACAGAATAAAAATCCCATTTGAATTAAAAACAATTCACAGAATGTTCCTTTTAATATCATAACATGAGCAGGTGAATTCTAGTTCTATCAGCCCTCAGAAAGATTTGAGCCTCACGCCGTTTCATCATAAAGGAATCTCATCATCATTTGGGTCTGCACCTTATTGATCCCACTGCATTGTTAACATACGCCACGCGCTGCTTTCAAATGCTCTATAGCCGCATACACTGTCGTGAGAGGAGAGGAAGCAGCTCAGGTGTTCGGTGGAGATGCAGGCGGAGGTCTGGTACTGAGATGCGCCAGTGGGAGGCGCTTTAGCCGTGCTGTATTACAAAGCGCCAGTGTGCAGGATGGAGAGACTTCCTCCCCAGAGTGAGAAAAAGTTTTCTGTCAAGCGCTAATTTTGATTTTGTACGTGTTCACAAAAAATATTCATTTTCATAGTTGTTATTAAAATGCAGTTTCATTGAGACAGGACGAGATATTTCCACGAACACTTTGCGTTACATTTCTTAGTGTTCGTGCGGCGCAGAGGGACATAATCGCTAGTTGTCCATAACTGTAACTAACTAGTCGGTGGCGACGTGTAAAACAGAGCTGTTTTATACACAGGCTGCATATGCTTGGGTGAACACAAACTATATATAGGCTATATAGATAAAGTTATTTTTAACAGAGCAGTTGTCTCCTCATGTTTGCGAGTTTTTTAACATAAGAGACATTTTTGCACCAGTTTTGAACCTGACAGGAAAAAAAAAGCTGCTGCACGCTGCATCACTCCATTGTTCACTAGTTTTAAGAGAAACACATGGCCCTGGAACTACACATGATTTAGGAGCCAAAAAACGCCCTAATATTAATACAGTCCGTGTTGTTGGTGAGGGATGGGCTGAAGGGTCGAGCTGCTGTCTCTCACATTTCAGCTCATTCGCACAAAGACAGTGAGACGCCTCGACCCACTGCGAGTCAATACCGTTAAGAACAAAGCACAGGATCCTGAAGTGACAACGCCTCCAAGTTGCATGTGTCCAAAATAAACTCGCAAATGTTGAGAGGCGAAAAGCACACAAGCAGAAACGCAAAGTGTCGCCCAGTACTGTAAAAGAAAAAGGCAGCATTAGCAGTAAAAGGAGACTCTCCCAGGACTCTTGTCATTTAGCTGTTTAGCTTTATCACAGGGGACCTGCTGCAAATAGCAGGGAGGAGAGAAAATAGCTGAATGCAAACGATCTGCTCTCTTCTTGTTGGGTATTAAACACTTTATACAAAATTAAACCTTTCAGAGGTAGCAGTAAAAGACCTGGGTGCATCTGTCTTTTCTCGGCTATAATAAGGCATTGGTACCCAAACAATGCTGGGATAATGCATTTAAATACAAGTCCTATTATTTTTTATTGTTATTTTGCATTTTCTCATTCCCTGCATCGCATCTTTGGCTACCAGATGTGTCTCCACATTGAAGAATTATTTCTCCTCCCCAGAGTCAAATAAATGCAATCAATATGAGTATTGCTCTCAGGCCTTGAAATATTACATTAATGTTCCATGTGGTGACATTTTAGCTGGAATTTTCAAATACATCATGAAGGCTCAAATTAATATTTATCAGCAAGAGGCTTTTATGCTTTGCAAAACAGTATTAGCGTGAACTCCAATAATCTTGTCCTCTAAGCAGGGAAATGGTGTCTGTATATAGGCAGGAACAGACAGGTTTGGGATTTGATAATTCTAACAGAGGTCTCATTTTTTGTCCCATTTCAGTTAAACTCATAAAAGTGAAAGCAATAATAAAGCAAATGTATGGATTTCTACATGTTTAATAACAGCACATATTCTGAGGGTCATTAATAAATATTTACATTTCACATACATTCATTTCTTTTCTTTTAATCCCTGGAAGTGGTGAAAGTCAGGCTGATCTGACAAAGGGGGTGGGGGTGGGG
>NW_019525414.1:3280630-3323629 GCF_002814215.2 Seriola lalandi dorsalis | reverse complement strand
GTGGGGGGTGGGGTGAGGTGGGGGTGGTTCAGCATTGATATTATTATTTATTCAGGTATGTTAAACAATTTGTCCTTCCCATCTTTGCTGATCAGAGCAGAAAAGCCTAAGAAATTCAAAAAAGATTGATCTCTCAGTATGTACTTGAACTCACCAGATAAAGGCACAGAGCCACCAAACAGCGCGAGGTGTGTTTATGCACACACATGCCTAATATTATAACGTGTATTTTTTTTTTTTTTCTCTAAACCAACATGTTTGCAAGTCCTTGTTAAAGCTTTAGGAGGTTCATCCTGTCAGTCTGGAAAACGGTTCTGCCTCTGTGACCATAGGGAATAACATTCTATCGTTTATAGATCTGTTTTAAATTATTCTTGTCATTGAGCCCCAAATTTATGCTACCATTGATCCAGCAAGGAAAATATGAAACGAATTGGGGTTGCTATTTGATGACCCACAGGTCAAGGAGATTTTAACATTGATATTATTGAGCGAGGCATCTGTCGTTTTTCACCTGTGCTGCTGCTCTCTTCACTTTCCCTGCTCTCCACTGCCAGACTGAAAACAAACACCTTTTCCTTCAGCATGAAACCTCCAGATCACCTGCAAGACGCCAGCTGTAGCTGCAACTCTGTGGAATACACTGAAGAAAGAATCTGAGTTCATTCTGAACGTATATACGATACTGATGTGCAGTTCAGGCTTCGACACCTTATTGGGCTGCTGCCATGATAAATCGTATTAGATGGTGTCCACATGGTTTGGTGCCATGAAGCGTTCATTCATTAATTCATACATGTATTCACTCATTAAATCAGGTATTGAGCAAAGTATTTACTTTTGATCTTTTGTAAGACATATAGTCCATAAGTCATAAATGAATGAAAAATGAAATATAATTGGCATCAAGTTAAAATCTTTTCAGCTAATAAAATAAACCAGTGATTTCAGGACTGAGTCATTTTCTATATCAAAAACTTAATGAGTACATACATAGTAAAAAATTCATATGACTTCCAACATATGTACATGTTCAGACCTGTACAGTATATTCACTGCACATATTAATTTTCTGTACAACAGATTGTTGCCAGGATTTCCATAGAGGAGTTTACATGACAGAGCCCATGCAAACAGTGGATCTCATACTCTCTTGGAGCAGCGTGAGTCTATTTTCAGCCGGATAGCCAGACTGTGGCAGAGCATCACCGCTCTGCCTCCGAGCTCCGAGCAGAATGAGCCAGGTGTTGTGGTAACAGACTTCCCCTGTGGCCCACTGATGAAGAACATCTGGAGTGCTTCTGTTCCGCCACTTCTTTCCTGTCCCCAATATGACCAGGCGATGTAGCTAACAGTGCGATGCATGTCGACACATGGCTCCAAGGTCCCTAGATAGGGTATGAGGCGCTCCAATATTCATACCTGACAGGGCTGCCCCATTGACACAATGTGCACTCTTTCCATATGTGTGGCTGGTGGTGGGTGCAAGGGTGCTGATCCCAGTCAGAGAGTTTACAACTTTACAGGCAACTGCCCCTGTGACTGTTGCAGACCTGAAGTGTGAGAGACAGCAGTGCTCAGTGCAAGAACAGAAGAGATGTTTGACAAGGTAAACTGACATTTTGTCACTTCAAAATGAAAGAAAATAAAGAGTGGGAACTCGTGAAACTTACCTGAACTGACTTAAATATATCACAGTATAGCCTGTACTGTGTTCACATTCATATATGTGCAGTACATCATGATGCATTTCTTAGATGATCAGTGGCCTGCTTTGGTCAATTCAGACTTTTTCCACTGGTCTGACTAAAAATATAAGTCCTGAGATGTTTAGGTAAACAAATGTCTCCTTGTAAGTCTGCTGTCTACATTTTTCAGCTGTAATGAAATTGCATCAAACGCCAGAGTAGCGTCACAAGGTGTTTTAACTATCCATTTTGACAACTTACATTTACAACATGATTTATAGCTGGGAATAAAAATCTAAAGCGAACAAAGCAACGCAGTAATACAACTTTTCTTTTACAATGCTGCATTACAGTTTGAGTACATTGATCTTAAATCATCAGGAGTGGTTTACTGAACCTCACTGCCAGGTGAATTTTAAAATCCAGATACAAATTCATATTAACACCTGCAATGTGTGAAGGGGAACATTTTGTAACTTTGGATTGACATGACAAAATCTGTGCTGTAAGAGAAATTATTATTTTGAAATCCAGATAAAGAACAAAAGCATTGAAGGGATCTATGCTTGTGACAGATAGTCACCCCTGACTTTTAGATATGCCTTTGTGAACAGCCGATACATTTATTTACATGAGCGATGCATCTGAGATCGTGTTTGTTCATCTCCTCTCTTGAGAGCTGCGGCTATAAAAGAGTTAAATCTGCTGGAACCTTGCCCTGCTGGCCAATTGAATGGCAAGCACAGTGATCCAAAACACCCTCTGCAGAAATAAAACAATATATAGAAATGTGCAATACTGGGATTTAATTTTCCTACCACCATCCATTTATATAATACATGAAATGAACCTCAAATTAATTTGCACCGAGGCTCTAAAGTAACAATGTAATCTCAGTGTTATAGCACTGTTGCAAATGGATTTCTGTCTCTTGTAATTTTATAAGAAGCACTCTAGGGGTCACCTTAAAAGATGTCGCTATTTTTTAAAAGCCAAAACTATCCCGTGGCCTGTCAGCAAAGGGAATCTCTGCAATGCAATCTGTTTTGTGCCATCGATTTGTCTGGTATTGCGCCTTGTCACATGGTTTGCCTGTTAGGTTTGCTGGTATTGGCAGAGATGACTAATATTATACCCAGATGTCTATAATAAAGTGTGGAGTATCTGCTTACTTGAGCGCGATCTGGTCCTTACAACTTCCTGACCAGTGCAGAATGACTTGAACCCTGCTAAATGTTAAAGGAACAACATTACATTACATGGCACAGCAAGAGTGACAGAGAGAGGGGCTCAGCAGAATATGATGATCCTTCTATTAGTGCCCGCCTGCTGAGGAACCTCTGCAAATTTCCTGCAAATTAATACTGGATTGTGACGCCTCTGATACGGCATGAATATTTTATTCGTCTGTTTTGTTAGAATAAACATTTTAGTAGAGACATAAGGAAAAAATGTGAAATTCTAAGATATTAAACTGAAGGTCAAATTCTGGTCAAAAATAAATATTTACGTGGATTAATAAACTGCAATAAACTGCATCTGGCCAGTCATAATGAAACACAAAAATGGTTTCTAAGCACTGAAAAATCATCAATATGTATCTTTACCATTTCAAAAGGGCAAATATCTGACACTTGTCACGCAGCACCTGTCATGCAATCAGTCACTTCAGAGCTCTCCCCCACAGCCATAATTATTCCCTCTTATACTTCAAATCCACTCAGCATTTCCAGATCTTTTCAAACGTTACATGAGGCCACACAGATATCTCCTGGGCCATAACTCAGTACCTAAATTTAGGCAATATATAAAGACGCTCCCCTCCGGACCCGATCGCGACTTTTGCCTTTTTTTGGGAGCAAAGGATTGTGTTCAACAGAGGCTGTCCTTGTGCGGTGTTTGGTTTTCAAATTACCACAAAGACTCTGTGAAGGTCGCTCAGAATACACAATGTGACGTGATTTAAAGTGTTTTCACGACAGTAGCAGTTGGGAGCTCAGCGCTGCCAGAAAACACAGTTTGAGAGCATTTACACCCCAATAATGTCACGATACTCACACATGTAGATTGGCTTCTGCGTGGAGGAGGAGACTTTGTTTCATTGTCCAAAGCCCTCGTCCTTTCGACCTAAACGCCCCGCGAGTCCCCTGATCAGATGGCTTGTTAATTTCCTCATTTCAGAGTTATATGGATTTTCCAGTCGCTGCTGTGTTCATAAACAAGCATTTCAGCTGACCCCCCTCACTCTTTGTGTGTCAGCGTTTTCTCTGAAGGAGGAATTTAAAGCTCAGAAAGTTTATAAATAAGCCTTCTATCAAGTTCCACAACAGGTGTGACCCCTGTGTCCTAAAACTGAACACTTTCAGCCGGCGCTGTTTGGTGAGTGGGTAGGGGAGCTGCCTTATCATATAGAAACCTCTCTTCAGTATGTGATATGTTTTTTAAACATGTTTCTCTCTTTTTTTCTTTCTCCTTTTCTTTTTTTTTTTTTTTAAACCCTAAATTATGACAAACTGTCCAATGGCTCAGTTTGACTACACAATAGCGGCTGTAGTGAGGACAGACATGTCAAGTTCTGTCCCTGCCAGGGGAGTCCGAGCTATTCAGTGAAGCTTTCAAGGATAAACGCCATATCAGGTGATATAGTGTACCCAACAGCACTCAGCATGACACACTGAAAAGAAGGCAAGTTGTCCCTATGGTGTTTCAACAAATGGAGCAGGAGGTGGGGGATTGTGGCGCTTGCCAGGGAAGTTGTGTGGAACCAACTTTTTTTTAAAACACCTAGCCTGAGAGCTAAGTTTACTGTTTACTGTTGCCAGAACTCCTACTATTACTCAAACAGGCAGAGAGAAAGTGAATGAGAGTTAAAAACATCATTTAAATGTAGAATAGAAAGGGATGCATTTGGAGAAGTATATGCAGCAAGTAATGTCGCAATCTTATTGTCATAATCCGGATAATCAGCAGGCGTGCGGACAAAGGCCGAAGGACGTACAGAACTTTACCAAAAATTGTCAGTTTACTAAATGATGAAACAATTTCTGCAGTTGAGTGATTTGTAACCCAGGCCTAAAGAGAATTGCACAGTTTCAAGGTGTAAGTGAGTAAGGTGTAAGGTGTAAGTGAAGCCACTGTTAAGTGCAGAGCGCGTCTGTCTAGGATGAAATGTTTGAAATATTTGATATTATCTATCAACCTAGAAGAAATAATAATAAAAAAAATAAACACTTTTTTTTTTTTCATATTTCACATATGCTTTAATTGTAATATGAGCAGGAAAGTTGAATTTGAAGGGGCTTTCAGAGCCCAATAGAATAATTATAGCTAATCATAAAACTTTATAACAGTGTGAGACAGACAGAGTGACACGGTCTGAGGTGATTGCTGAAATACAGTCTAAATACGGATGCTTGGTCATGCATGAATGATGTGCTTTACTCGTCAAGCCCCTAAAGGTCATCACTTATACATGTTCCTATCTCCCCATTACTTGACATTTCTCATCTAGTCTTAGTGAATATAATACATTAAGTTAAAACATTTACATTCATACTTTGTGTACAGATGGAGCTGCTGTATACACAGAACAGTAGTTGTGTAGAAACCTACTTAAAACCAGTTTAACAGCATTTTACCCCTGAGAGGGAATTCGCCTTACCTTAGGTGAGCAGACTAGACAGTATTTTGACATCAATTTATCTCATCTCATATGAGGTAACAGCAAAGTGCCAGAAACTGTTATAGCCTGTACATAGCTTCTTTTTTTGTTAATATTGATGATTGGTGCCTTATGATTATTGCGGACACGGGGTTTAACACCCCATTTTATTTACCACAACAGCGGAGAAATTAGAGACGATGGGTAATGGTGGGTAAAATGTTCTCCTCCATGTCACTCCCATGTCCTTAAATGTCCCTCCCTGTCCCCTGTCAACTGAGAGCGGTCTTAGAATCAGGAGCAGGTGAGCCAAGAATGAAAGCTGGCTGGATTACTTTACATTATTTCAATCAATTATTCAAATGTCCCCACTGCCTTCATGATGGCTTGACGAGGCATGCCAAATAATGATCCCTCCCCACACGCACATGCTCGCAAGTAAGGACGCATGCTCGCCTAAATGCTCATGCTCACTTACAAATACTCAGCTGAGCATGAAAAATTCACATGCACGAGCTCGCAACAACAGAAAAACATTAATCTCAGTCCTGTTGATTGGGCCAAAGTGTGGAAAGATGTCTGAGTCAGACCGACCTGTGTGAGGTCAGCACCAGTGGGTGCTAGAGCTAGTTGCATTTTATGTCTCTGTCGCTGTAGTCACAGATAAGCAGCTGAAGCAGCACGGTGAGGAGGGGAGAGGAATAAGTATAGCCAAACAAGTGCAGGAGGAACAGAGTACCCTTTGTCCCAGACTGTGACTTTAAAGAGTGTCAAAAGCTAATAAATATTTTAGAATTAGGTGTGTGTCAGGGGCAGGCCCACTCTATCAGGCATCTGCTCTGTTTACTCTCCCAGGGAAACAGGTGCAGCCACATGAAGGAGAATTTCATTTCAAAAATAGCATTTAGCATTTTACTCCTCCTGGAGGCCTTCTCTGAGAGAAATTCTCATGTAATCATACACCATGGTTACTGAAAACTTCTGAAGTTGATCCACGGAGACATATGGTGTCTCAGAGAGGGGAGGAGCCGCAGGGGCTTGAGGGACGTAAATAGGATTTAAATGTTTGGTTTGTGATTATTTGCAAAGGGCAAATTTCTATAACAACTGCGTGAAATGACTTGTTCTGCTGCTTCAGATCTCAAGAATTAATGCTTCGCAGTAAAAAAAAAAGCTATTATACACGTGTTCTTAAAATTGTAATTATTTTCCATTAAATCTAAAACCATAATGGATTAGTATAAAGCATCTGCACTACAAATACTGAGAATTATTGTGCAAAGCAAAATAAACAATCTCCAGTTACAGTATTGTGACATCTTCTGTATTTTCCTGGGATGACTTTGTGGAGAGGGCCTGTTTATTTTCATCATTATGCTGTCTCCTGAAACATCCAGGTGAGCTCACACTCCCTCTGAGCCTTTGCATCTTATTTTTGAGCTTTTTCATTTGCGTCATCAAATGCTGCCTGCAACATAATGAGAGATGTGGCAATTAATTTTCTTTTAATCAAGGTCGAAATGAAGTAAATTGGTGCAGCTTGGCGAGCCCTCATTTTCTATTTTTGCAGTGATGCAAAACAAATACGATAAAATTATGGCCCTCCTCACCTTCTGTAATTAGAAAGCATGAATGATCAGAGGGAGATGATATGTACTATACAGTACCTCCAACCATGCCTCTCCCCCTAGAGATCAGATTTCAGCTCTTTTGAAACAGATGACCATGTTTTCCTCCCCTCGCCTCCTTTATTTGTCTGTTCTTTTTTCCCTCTGCTGGAGTTACAGACAGAGGGAGCAGCTCAACATGACATTGACTGCAATGTTGTTGTAATGCCTCTCAAATCTTATTAAAGACCACAGCTGTGAAAGACCTTGCTGACTCCACACATTTCCATTAACTATGTTGTTTCACTATCCCTCCAAGCTGATTAGGAATTTATTAAAATTAGATTTTACCTGGGCATCTTATCATCACCATATGGTGCAGTGACCAGCACTGCTGAAGATAACATTTGTTTTCTGTCTCGACACGTGAATACAGCTTCTGTAATGATCTTGTGTAGTAACAGCCCTTTTCTGGTTATCATATCATTATTGAATTTAAAAAAAACCTCTTCGAATACTCAGTTTGTCTTGAGAAAAGTTCATTTGGTGCTGCAGTTTTCATGGAGGACCCACACCTTAATTTCCTGTTGGAAGTGATTGAGGAAGTAACCACCTACCTCTTATTGTCTGCTGCCTACACACGTAAATAGCGTAGATGGAGAAAACATATTGCCCATGAATAAAAAGACAAAACCACGTTCGGAGAGAGTTTAAAACAATAAATGTGTGTTTTATTTTGACAAACCGTTCTTCTTCTTCTTCCTTTTCACAAAGTCGTCTTTGCCTGAGTGCCATTTTCTTTGAGGTCATGAGACATTCATGCTTATCCCTGAAGTTTGACAGAAAAAGTAATTCACTGGCTAAGGCATTTCAGCTCTTGCCCTCTGCTGCTCATGTGCTGCGTACATCTGTCACACCACATGTGTCTCCGTGCGGCCTCAAACACTAGGTGTACACAGTGTTGAAATGCACTGGAAAAATATATACAAAGGCTTGATCGAGCATTAGCTCTAAGTCAGCACAGTGAGGTGGGTATGGCGACAGCTGTCCAATCATCCCCTCACCCCCCCCTCCCTCACCAGCCACCATCACTTTTCAAAAATGCTCCCTGTTTACCATACATAGGCAGCTGCCACCACTGTTAACTTCCATAAGACAGCCACCTGCTAGAGGACATTTGTACATGTCTTTATTTAATTAAGGTGAATGCCAGTTCGTTGGCCCCCTCATGCAATGTGACTGAAAATAAGTCGCACTTGATCAGGCTCCTGCCAGTGGACGGTTTGGACGGCTGTGGAGGGCATGTGTCTTCTTCATTGATCAAAATGTCAGTTTTGCCACATAAATGGCAAAAATAAAACATAAGCTTATGTGACACGTGTTTCTCAAACTTTATTGCCGTGGCACACTGTATAGAAAAGAGGGAAAAAAATCCACTCACTCAGCGCTATTCCACTGAAACATCACACAATGAAACATATAACACATATGACAGGTATTTGGGCTGGTGCTGATGACAAGCATGAGAGTTCATTTTGCACCATTAAAAAAATGCTCTACTTGCACTCGTTTACTTTATTTGTATTTTCAAAGCAGTCCTACGCAACTCTGAAGGCTCTCTGGTTGAAACTCACTTAACCGGATATTTGTCATGGCTTTTAAAAGAACAGTCTGACATTTTGGAAAATGTATACTCTGCGATCAGATGACAAGTTTGATAACAATTTCATGTCAGAGTGTCCAGCACTGAGATGGGTCAAGCCAGAATCTGTTTACACATGCAGCGGAGGGTAACAGCTACCTTATGTTGATAAAAATATTCCTTCTAAAAAGTCCAATGCTATATGTTGAATTTCTTTTTTTTAAAGTGCACAAATAGAAATATAAAATTGAACCATTGTGGCTTTGGGTGCATTTGTGGGTCTGAGCTATTTCTTGATCAACAGCTGCTGGATGCAATCACTGCACACTATATCTCAAAAGTCCTGTCCTCATAATGGGGCTGTCTTGATTGTATCAAAAAGTGTCAGTGAGTTAGCTTGCATGGTAACAAGACGAATCATATACATAACACAGCTTTGTACTAATGTTTCCTTTTTTAAATTATTTTGATGTAACTGGGTCACTAGTTCCTTTCCCCATTTGAATGTTGTCTCTTATTTTCCCAGAAATAGTATCATATGTTGCAAGTGATTCTGTTATATCCTTTTGAGATGAACCATACCATGTACCTGTTATCATAAGCTTCTGAATATGACTTTATCAAGGGTATTCTCTCACAATGAAATGAACCCTTTACTTTAACCAAACTGTATGTCTTTTCTAACCTTGGCCTGGCATGTGATTAGCTTTTAATGTTTTATAATTAGTAGTACCAATGGCAAAGGAGTCAGCAGGGCAGAGGTGGGGTGGGTACGCCCTTGAGAGCAGGCCTTATGAATCAACGGCTGGCAATAAATGGACTGGATCATTACTGAATCAAGTGATCTGCAGAATAATCTATTGATTTTCTGGTCTTTCTTACTTCTTTATTATTCTGTATCACAGTATTGCAACATCAGGAGGAACCCACTGATGGATGGGTTGCTCGGACCTCTGCAGTGACCGTGGGGGGGGAGGGGGGTTTGCTTAAGAGTGTAGTACCTATAACACATTCCACGGTGCTGGGCATAACATTTAGTCAATGAAATGTGGATTTATGCTTATAAGGTGTGTTTTTTTAATTGATCACTTACATTCTTAACCATATACAGAGTCCTAATGTTTTTTAATATTATAATATTGAGTATTATGTTGATGTTTTAAGTGGTAGGAGAACTGATGAAAGATGGGATAGGAGGCCTCATCAGCAACATATAATAGGAGATGGGTCAAAACTATGAGCAAGCTCTACAATATTTATTAAAGAGATTTTACAAGCTGGATTTATTCAAATCAAATGATGGCAGGTGTTAAAGGTGATCCATTTATAGAGAAGAGTCAAAATACCATTGAAAAACCTTTAATCCTCTTAAAAAAAGCATGAGGTAAAGTTCTGAAAAACTATTCAGTGGACCCTTGAATTTTTGTGAATTGGCCATTTTGGGTTCAAATGCTTAAATAGGATGGGTTTCTGATATCAAGATGAGATGGTGATGTGGTTATAACGGGCTATAACAAATCAATTAGCAAATATCCTAAATCTCTCTGAGGTATATTCCAAGTAGTAGGTCTCAATCCTTGAGTCCTAAAACCATTCAAGGAAGGTAGAGATTAAAGCACTATCTACCTTGGTAGTTGACTTTGCTATTGATTCCCTCAATTCTTTATTATGTACAACAGGACACATCACAAAACTGCTAATTGGCAATAATCTGTTTGTCAATAGTTCACGAGACTGCAGAATTTAGATAAGGAAAGTTCAAGTTTAAAATACATTATCACAGCCCCACTATTCCTATGGGCTTTGCTCCTGGAATACCTTTAAGGAGTGTCATGCTCAGAATACTTTACAGTAAAAATATTGACGTATGTTAGGTGGTAGGAAAGGTGAGGTAGAAGGAAAACAAAGAGAGGAGGTGACATTAGTGTTCTGCCAAAAGGAAGGTAACCTTTGAATGGATGCTAGAAAATGCTGTAAATATTTGTTGATTCACCTGTCCCTAATTTATATGAACAACAAATCACTATGTGTGCAATTGCTAATTGGAAAGAATTCATAGAGAATAATCAATGTGGGTCAATGCAGCTACATTCAGTTCTGAGCATTTTAGCGTTTTTCAGCACATTGCTTTGGTATCATGGCCCTCAGCTTCACTGTTTTGATTTAGTGTCACCACTCTCATTAACACCATCTCCAGCTGCAGTAAACAGCTGTTTTCAGCCAAAAAGCCCTGACAAACCCACAGCATGTCACCTGCCCAGCAAAAAACAGCTGACAGAGAGAGTTAGCGACTAGCTGGTGCAGATAGTGGAGCATTTAGCAGTTAAAGAGTCAGATATTTCCCTTTGGAGTTGGTGGACACCAAAACGGAGCTAAAAGGATTTTGAATGTCAGACTCATGAGGCGTCCAGAAACGTAACTCTGTTTACTGACATGTTGTCCATATAAAGTGAGAATATCATTGGTGTGTTTACAGCTGTTTCTGCTGCTGCCAATTGGCCAAAAACACGCACAAACGCATACACACACACACACACACACACACACCCACACACACACACACACACACACACACACACACACACACAATAATGTTAGCTTTCATACGGCAGGTGGTCCGACAGACACGCTTTAAACTGTGTAAAAAAACAAAACAAACTCTGCTATGATTAATATTTTGTTTGACAAGGTTTCAGGTTTATTTTGTCCCTCCCCCCGTCCCCACACGTTGACAGGATTGGTTCCTTAGTTATATGACATATGAAACCCTGGCTGTCTGAATCCTTTTGTATGAGACTTTGTATATGTCTTGTATTTTATAAAAACATCATATGGACATATTAACAGGGTTAAAAACGTAATTTTCATCAGAGAGGGTTTTTAAGTAATGTAAGCTAACCGAAGCAGTTGTTTGTTAAGCTAACATGTTAGCGTCAACAGTTATGGAAAGACATTTCTTTGTGTTCGTCTCATAGTGATTAAAAAATCTGTTAATGCAGCTTTGTGTCTTTTTTTTCTGGCAGACAAGTATCTATTCTTGTCAGCACCACAATACCCAGGCAGACAGAGACAATATAGTGGTGTTTCCATAGATTTAATTGGGAGCTCTCCAGGTACACTCCTAACCTATATCTAGTTAGCTAATGTGGCAAATTAAAAATCTGACTTTGTTTACCATTATTAATTGAAATCATCTAGAATAACGTTTGTGAAATAAGAGAGAGTAAAAGAGTAAGACGTTTTGACAAGCTGTCAGCAGAGACCATCACTAAACTCCAGTCCAGGTTTTCCAGGCACCACCTGCCAACCGAGAAATTCAATTAAGGACTCCTCTTCCCACTTGAAGCCGGTCTCCAGGGCAGATCTTCCGGGCGACTCGCCCAGTAAGAAATTAGAAAATGCTACAATAAAACCTGAAAAACTGAAAAAAATGTGGCAACTTTAATAATGAAAGGTCTCACGCTATTCAGCGTAAACACACTCTCTTTAGTTGGAGGTCAACGAGAGACAGCGAAGTACCACAGGTAAGAGTTTTCCTTTTCCTCTCAACTACTGTACATGCTCCTTTCATCTCCAAACATATCACTCTCTGCAGAAAGCGACACCAAAGTGTTTCCCGCTGCAGCAGTGACAATGAAAACGAGCACGAGCAGCAGTTGTAAACATTTAGGGAAATGGCAGTAAACGATAGAGACTTGATGTGAGGACTTGTCGGTAAAGACGGTGTGACTCCCTGCCTCGATGCAGCGGCAGCAGCAGCAGCAGCGCCGACAGCAGCAGCAGGTCTGGAGCGACTCGCACAGTCTTGCTAGTGAACCTACTGTACCTTTGAAAATACCGGCGAGAGGACCAGGCTTTCCCTAAAACTTTAATAATTCACACAGCGGTCACATTGAAAGCCGTCAAAGACCGGATGAATACGACAGGCGACCAAACACCGGCCCCGTTGCAAAGTTGAGACAGATAGGTGCAACTTTTCCCCTCAGTTCGTACTTTTTGCTCAGTTAACTCGAGTTCAAATACTCCCATTCTCAAATATATAAAGCATGGAGGAGACAACGTGGAAACAAAACTGACAGGCGATATTTTATTATTTGTCCAGCAGCTCAGACCAACGGTATAAGCTGTTACTGTCCGCTGACACTTCTCCAAAGCTGCAAAAACGACACAGATGAGCGACTACCGGGTGCGACTTCTGCGCCTGACGTCCCAGTATTTGTCGAGAAAAACTTAGTGAAACTCCACTGGTTGCCATAAAACAGGCTGTATCCCCATCGAGTATCATTTACAGTAAATTGAGGAACTACTATAAATGCAATCAATATTCAAAGACTGAAATGCGGAAGTTCTGCTGTTGTAGAGTGTCAGTAAATCACTTTATATATATTTTTTGTCTTACATATCTACTAGATGAAGTGGGGCTGAGTCAAACAGTTGCCAAAAATTGTAACATGCTAAATGCACGACTTCATGAAATTTTCTCTACTAATTATTTGGAGTTTCAGCAGATGATTCTGCATAAATATCATAAATAAATGTCATCTTAAATATCACATGATTATTAAACCGTGTGGAAAACCTGACCATTTTCTCAAAATGTTGTGTCAACTATTGGCAGATTATACATCTCTCTGACACACACTCACACACACACACACACACACACACACACACACACACACACACACACACACACACACACACACACTGTATTTGCTATGATAAATAGGAATTTTCTGCAGTTCCTGCTCTCAGTGGCTGTAAGGCAGGTTTTCTGACTTCCACCTACTCTAGAACAAACAATCTGTTCAAAAACTTACCAAACATACTCTGTGTGTTTGGTTAGTTGTGATCTTTACAAAACACCACTATGATGTGAGATTTAATTTCTCATGCTTTAATGCTTTTGTAAAGGGTCACTGTTTGTGCTCTTGTGCGTTTATAAATGTGTGTGCTCTGTGCTTGCCACTGTGTTATTATTTGCAGGGATGAAGATGAGGACAGGAATAGATCACTGGCACTTTAAACCCGGAGTTCTCATATTCTCGCCGGATCTTTCTCCTTTGCTAATTATTGTGTTGTTTTCAGAGCAAATATGTCATATCCATGGCGACCAGGCAGGTTTATTGTCTCTCCCGTGCAATAGCTCACATAAGTAATTAATTATCTTTTTTTCTCTCCCTCCTGTCTTTGGTTAAACAGATCATTCATGGAAAGCCATCTTCTATATTAAAAATGCCACTGCTAGTACAACACAAGGTAAACATGAAAGTTTTTTTCAATTTTCCAGTTTTGATGTCCTTTTTTGTGCTTCGATTTTTTTTGTCTTACAAATCAGTTGTGGACTTAATTGTTTTTATCATGTAACAAGATGCATTTTGTGCACAGTGTGTGTGTGCTTTTGAGGTATTTTCCATAATACCCTCATAATGCAGCAGCTGTGCAGCCTAACTGTTGCAGATGTATTCATGCATGCAAAGCGAGCACACACTTGACACTTAAACAGGCGAGCCTAAAAAACACATGTTTCGACATGAAATCAGCATGCATTTTGTGTGATTTGAATAGCAAGCATGAGCCAGACTAAAGGTAAGTTTACTTTAGTGGGGTCTCCTATTTTCTGTGGTCACCAAAAATAATAACCAACAGCAGGTGACACAACATGGCACAGTAGTTCACCTGAGTGCATTGCAGTGGCATTGTACATGTGCCTTGATGCATTCTGTCCAAACAGAGCTTTAAAGTGATCAACTGAAGCAGTTTCATCCTGTGTACCTCTGGAATGTGAGGGACTGCTGTCCGGAGGTCCATCTCTAGCTGCACACCAGCCAGCCCCTCTCTCTGTCACACTGGTGGCACAGGTTCTCATCTCTCTTCGGCATTGATGAGACACTGCAATATCCATCTGTCAAACATACTGCCCCTCTTTCTCTACCTCTCTTTCGCCGGCTGGCTCTGCCTTCCTTCTTTGATCATTTTTCACAGTCACTATAGGTGGAAGTAGAGCTGGGTAAATCTCCTGTGCTGTGAAAGCAGAGATGCTAATTGTCCATTTGTGCTGTTTTAATTGCAATTGGGTTTGTGTGTTTAGTTCAGTGTTTATGGATGTGGTCCTTTAGGCCCTTTGATTGGGTCTCTCTCTCTCTCGCTCTCTCTAAAACGGTACTTGAGATGTTGCCTGTAGTACTGTGCTCTTGGTTCTCTCCACTAGTTCAGAATCTGATTGGTTAATCAGTGTGCAATGCCTCCAACGTTCTTATTTCCTGCAGCCCTATCAGTCAGTGAAATGCCTCATGTCTCATAAGTACCCATCTGCATCTGTCAAGGGGTGTGTAGAATTAAACCCATGTGTATTCCTTTTCTGTTTGACCTTGGCTGTGGACCTCAGGTCTTTGATGTCAAATAAGCGTCAGTAATCCCAGGCGGCATTTGACAGGCTGCAGGAGCCATTACTTTTGTTTCCCAGCACATAAGCTTTATCAATTGTCCTCAGTGTAATGATTTTGTATACAAATTCTTACTACCACAACCGTAGTGTTTTGCCTTGTAAAAATATACTGCCTTCAACACGTACTGTTATACCAGCTCAAATAGCACACATGTTTTTTTAATCATCATTATTGTTTTTATTTTAGTGCTGAGGAAATGTCCTTTTTGCATGCTTGATCAGCCAGTAGAGAAATCCAATATAATGGAGGTTCAAGGTGAATTGCATCCCGTGCATTTCCCCCCTTCGACTGAAGGAATATTCCAGAGCAAAATAAACAAATCACACAGACAACAGTAATATAGGGTTGATTTTGAAGGCATGAAATAAGTATCGATTAAATCCTGCAGTTCATAGATGAAAATGGCCTTTTTGGTAATTTGTCCTGGGCCCTTTCAATACGATGGAGAAAGAGAGAGAGAGGCATGGACTGGGGGAGCGGGAGAGAGAGGGAATGCAGACAGGGTGGAGAGGAAGAATAGAGAAAGGAATAAGACAAGTGAACAGCGAGAAAGACAGAGAGAAGAGCTTTCACAGAGTTGAGAAAGGGACATGCTGCCCCTCTCCGAGCTCATTATCATTCTTAATAAGTCTTAAGGAAAGAAGGAGCACTGAGTGTAAATGCACGGTAATCCTTACACTGGCCAAGGTTAGTAGGGACGTCAGCACATGCGCACCGTTCCCAGCTGGCCACTTTGGGACAGGGAGGGGACCAGAGGAGCACAGTTAAGGATAGATGTTCAAGGAGAAAGTGAGGACGTTTAGACACTGTTTAAAGGTTAGGCCCTTTCCCCCAGCCTGTAGCTTTTCAGTGCCTGCGCCACCTGGCATTCAGTGAGTAAACAGTTCTGCATCGGACTAAAAACAGACGTATTTGGCCATAAGCCCTGGTGAAGGCTGTATTAAAAAAAGAACTGGTGAGGAGTACAAAGCGTGATTAAAAATCTAAATAGGACAGTTTTGACTTTGGCACCATTCCCCACAAGGGATTCAGTCTTCTACTCAAAGTAACTGTTGGCTGCTGCGCATGCCTAACTCACTGTTCTTTGGGTGTGGTCCAGAAACAAGCATTAAGATGAATTGGATGAACTGGTGACCAATTAACTCATTTAACAAATTGCCAGCCACTTGTAGTGGTTGTTCAACCATGTTGCTTTAATGGAAATCCAATGCAGTACTATTTATTTATATACTGTACTAAGCTTACAGTCCAGTATTGTGTCACCGTATGCATTCTAGTGTTAGTAATATTACAGTATTCCTGTTCATTAATCAAATCAGATGTGAGACACGTCTGGCACATTAATCTTAGTCCACAGTGAAACCACACCAGAAGGGGATTTTTATACTTCCAGTAATTAGTACAGTGAGTGTGTGTTTTCTTTCAATCTTTTAGCCTTGTTTTAAAATTTACACATTGCAGTCTAAGCACCTGTGATACTTGCGTGTGAAATTATAGAAGTGTTTAGTGAAAAGTGTATATCGTAAAGACGAGTATATAAAACTGTGTGCAAAAACTGAAAAGCTCTTTTATTAGTAGTGGTAATTAGTGGTGGGATTCAAAATTCGATTCGATTCAAAATTGATTTGCGATTCAATTAATAGACAAGCGGGCACAATTTTCCAGCTCTTACTCCAGTGTAAGTACTCATGCTCTTAGTCCACTGAATTGCAATATGAAACTGCTCGCAGTTAAGCTAAATGGTCTTGATTAAAGTCTCTGTCTGACTAACCTAAAAAAGCAGAGAAAAGTGTGTGAGATTACATAGCATTTTTATTTAGAAAAAGTTGACAGCTATAACTTGGGAACATGTCGCAATGTTCTGTGTGTATGAGAATAATTAAATGAAAGTGTAATTTACTGAGCATCATTACTGGCTAAAATCATTTTTTGAAGGAAAAAAAAAAAGAAGCGCACTCTGCTGTACTGTGACTAACGTTGTTTCTCCAGCAGTGGGGAATTCTCTGCTGCAACGCACCAGGGAACTAATTCTGAATTGTAGAAGATAAGAATTATGATTCTTATGGGAATTGATTTTTTTTTTTTCCCCACCGCTTTAATGAATCCTACAATTTTTCCTAACAACAAATATGCACCACTGGTTACTCCGTCCTAACGGCGACGTTATTGATTTTAGTTAAACCAGATTTACAGTTAGGAGTTTTAGTGATGCGTGATCAAAATGTTGTTTGAGAAGATTTCCTCCTGCAGGAAACAATACAGAACTTGTGCACGAACATGAACGTGTAGCCATTTGTTGCAATAAAAGTTGGCACAGTTTAAGATTATTTTTCGAACCCAGCACAGGCTATTGGGATCTTCGGCCTTACCTATAGTCTAGGGGGGGGGACCCTTTATTTTCTTATAAATATTTTGGTTGTCGAATTATTATCTGTGATTTTGGTTGACTGTTGGAAGAAAATTTATTCCCTGTCCTCGTCTCCAGCTTCATACTGCTGGCGTATTTGAATCCTTCACGATGACTCTGTAGATCCTCTCGGGAATGTGTTGGCTTTATTGTCCAAGAAAGGGACAACAGTCAAATAAGCAAATGAAATCGGAGCTGATGGCGTAGAGTGGGGTGCCCTTTTGTCTCGCTCAGTGTAATACCATCTCTGTGCCTTTCTGTCATGTAAGGATGATTTACCCACAGACAGATGTTCTCAGACCTTCGCTCATGAACCTGCACCATTTGTTCTATTTTTTGCCCTTTTAAAGGTTAAGGCGTAAAAGTTGCACAGTTGCTCTGCTGGACTCTGCGTTGAGTCGGACAGTGGAGGGAACGGGGTTGAATATGTCGCCACGTCACACACACGGATGATGCTTTTGGGAAAATCTCTCCTTTCTCCGCTCTCCTCATTCCACTGTGTTTTGGTTGAGGCATGGTTGGCAACCTGCTCTCCACTACTGCCCCCCTCCTCCCCACCACCAACCCTCCAACCCCCCCCCCCCTCCAGGGAGCCTTGGGAGGCAGAGACCCATCACCATGGTGATCTGAACACAGATCCCCCACACACCGGTCCATTGTGACTGGCGTGCGTTGAGGTGAGAGGGAACAAAATGTCACAGCAACAGGTTTTTTTGCTTTTGTTTTTGCCTCAATTCTCGGTGGGATTGTGCTCAGATCCATGCGCTCAGTTACACTGGAGGGACTGGTGGGGAGACTGTGGGAGTGAGGGAAACAAGCTGATTGGAGAAATGAATAGAGTGACATGGAAATAGACTGTAAATACTAATAATAAGTCTGTGTTTTTGTCTTTCTGTTTTTTTTCTGTGCTCAGTGCCGAGCATCAGGGCAAAAAAAACAAAAGAAGCGTCATGAGGGAGTGTCATTGTTATTATCTGATTAAAAGTGTTTACAGATTCCTCAAATAGGCATAGCCCAGAGTTAAACAAAACCAGCAGTATTTATAATAATTTAATATCCTTTTACACTTTTACACAATCACACATTTAATCAGCATCGGATTATTGAAAATGGGGAAATATTTTATAATAAGAAGGTGGTTTAATTTGCCTGAAAGTTTGGCAGTATGTTTAACAAATCTGATCAATATTGGTCGGAAGAAAGTATTTCTCTCCAACCCCCCCACCAGGGTGTAACTTGCTCCATGCTTCACTGTTCTTCTGCCACAGTGGTTTGCGATTATCTAGTGATAGTGCCCTTCAAGCTCCCAGTTTATGCTGACCTTTGACCTGTCTTGATCCAGGCAACATGCTATTGGCTACAGGCCTTTAGAGAAGAAAGGGGGCTGATAGATAACGTGGCACTGAAGAGGTGGAGCAGATTTCGCCCCCAACCCTGAGGAAGTTGTGGGCTGTGTCCTATGACAGGTCCAGGGTTGCCCTCAGTCCCAGAGGTTGGGAGGGAGGGTCAGCCCGTGCCAGAGGGCATAAGGGTTACTTCAAACACACAACCCTAACGTCTGGCATAATGTCCGGGCCTCCTGCCCTCTGCTCTGAGTAGGATACCGCTCCATAGCTCCTGTGATATTATGTATTAGTGATTGTCTTGTCTTGCCTTATTTCTGTACATACATTTTATACATACATTTCTTTTGGTTTGGAGCCAGTTTCACAGTGTCTATACTGCATACATATGCATTAACTCCCACAATAAACTACTTTATTATGCAAGAACCAGGAGTCTCATTAATATTTGTTGATATGTAGCTATAGCAGTCAGGTCTTTTCGTGCCAAGTCTGTAAGAGTCTGCCATCTCCGTTCCCGGAGCAGATGCAAAGGTGCACGTCCTGAGAGATCCTTTTATGTTTAGAGACCTCTCCTTGCTCCTCTGACTGCGACCTCAACCACAACACAGCTCTGTCTCAATCAGCTCTCTGCTGTAATCCCACTTCAGAATTCCTCTTGGCTAAGGGAGTAAATAAATTTTTCAGCGTTTATTAGAATACAGCTTGCCAGAAGGGACTCCTCTCTCCTCTCCTATAGCTGCTCCAGTAATTAGCAAATTGATTAGGAGAACTTCAACACACCTCCTTGGCTCTTATCTCCCCATTCTAGGACAATATTGCTGTGCCATGGGACAGCGTAAATATTTTAAGGGAAACCCTCAGTGAATCTCATTAAATGGCTATGGGGCAGAGCAGCTGTCTCCTGCTGAAGGTCCCAGCCAATTTTCTAAACTATGATTAAAGAAAAGTTTTGGATTATTTAAACATGCCAGGTCCTGTGGGTTTTTTTTTTCAGTGCCACTGAAGACCTCTGTGATTCCCCCACCCCTCCGTGCCAGGACTGCTCCTCTCCCTTTGGATCTATTAGTTTGAAATCGTTTGGGTGATGACTCTTTGAAAGTGGTGGTCATTCTGGGATGCTGTGTTCAAAATGCAACAAAGACCTCTCTTTTATGCACAAATGCTAATTAAAATTTTTACCCCCCATCCCCAAGCTGCAGAGGGAAAGACTTGGTAGCAATTTGGCAGATAATCAAATTGCATTTTAAATGGAGCCGTTTAAAGATTACTGGGGTCTGCTCACATGAAGACACAGTGGCACAAATTAAGGTTGAATAAGCTTCTATGTGCACAGAGGAACAATACAAAAAAATTCACATCACAATAGGAGGATGCATTTATGTAAATGATTAGTTAAAAGGAACTCAGGTACACAGTTGGATTTGTTTCCTCCATATGCATGCGTGCTGGAATACTGTTTTTCTTTTAATTACGATTTCCTCTTGCTAAGTGGCATTTTTTTTTTCATAATGTGTCCCTACAATCGGACCAACTGCGGCAACATGCTAATAAGACATGATTTGTTAACGGCTGTGGTACCTTGGAAACATTATGTTCTTAATTTTAGATTTTCAGCCTGACAGAAACGGCAAACTGGGTGGAAAATGTTGTCAACAGCTATGTTTGTCTACAAAAATCTGTGCTTGGAAGCTGTCCCCCCACATTTGGTATACATCATTAAGTTCTTCGTGGCCAATCAAATTGTCTATTCACACAGCATTCCAGTACATATTAGTGACATCTCGTTAGCAGAAAACAGAAAACTGACACAAAAAATTTGGGAAACAGGCCTGAATTGTTTATCTCTCAGAATAAGTAGAAAGTGTGATTCTCATGAAGTGATAGAATTGGATCATACATGCAGCTCCTAAAGCACTTCTTTTATCCTCTCCCTGTCTGCCCCCGAAAAAACTGAAAGCACCAAATGATCTGTTTAGTTATAACACCAGTCTTACTCAGGCCACATTTCCTGTAAAGTTTAACATTCATCACAAGACCAATACAGCCATCACAACTGCTTCATATCCATAAAACCCCATTATGGACAGCACAACAAGTGATGCTTGACTTGTAAGTTTGAAGGGTTGTTAATTGGCTGTGATTTGCTGGCTGTACAGCAGCCGCTGTGGAAGTGGCAGAGTGATCCTCTGTGGATGACGCATGACTTTTCTGGCAACTTAACGGACCTTAATACTGCAAGTATCCGCAGTCCTCTGTTTAAGTGTTGCCTTCAGCAGCGTTAGACTGTCATAACAATTGTTTTGACCCGCACAGTACAGGTTGCACATGAGTAGATGAGATGTTGACCTCATCCACCTTCTCTGCAGATACTCACATCTAGAGAAAGCCCCTTGAGGTCTTTCACAGCGATTCCCGAAGGCAGTTTCCCTGTTTTCACTGCAGATTTGTGGTTGAAAGCAGCTGAATACATTTACAGTCTGTGATGCTTATTATTGAAGCTCATTTATGAGCACAGTAGGCCTGAAAAACACAAAACAAAACACTAAAACTTCAAGTACCTAAGATATTTTCTCACAATAATCAAAAGAGAGTTTATGTCAGTTTTCTTTTCTGATTTGATAAGATTACCATTTAAGAAATCTGGGTCACTGACCATGTTTTGTTGTTAATGATCGAACATTTCCATGAATTCCTTCAAACCGTCTGTCTAATGCTGAATAATTCCAGTTATGAAATGAATACTCTTATTGAATGACCACTGTAATACGATAAACAGTCAGTGTATTTGAGTTGTCTGATCATTGTAATGTTTTAAATTTAACTAAAAACGTTGTCCTCCTTTTTGTACATTTTCAAAACACCATGTGGTTATCTCCAAGTCAGCATTCTCAAAAACACATCAGCATATTTATTTTTAATAATACACAACAAAACAGATTTTGTTTTTGGTAAAAGTGACAGGAAGGAGGATCCTGTCTTATGATGTTGATTGACAAATATTGTTGCAAAGTTAATGACACAAGAGGGATTTGATTGATCAAGTGGATGACTGATCATAAAAGTGCGGTCAATATTTGGCCGCAGCTTAATTTCCCCTCAGAACAACAGTGTGCCAGGATGTCTGAGATGTATGGCTAGACACACAGCAATGGCAAAACACATATTTACACTTAAGTCTCTCCTGAGCATGATGATACTGTCTCTATTTGAATATACAGTAAATAATATCCCATGATGCTAAAATGAACAGTCTTAGAGTATTTATTCAGTTGGAGCAAAGGGTATTGGTTAAAGCTGACCAGTTTTAGAGTAGTTGGGATGAAAATCTCCCTCTAATTACTGTACTGTGTGGATCCTCCGGTCCCAGTCCCTCTGCTGCAAATGATGGTATTAAAAAGTCTCTTTTATTTATAGAAATAAAATTTTAGCTTCAGAGACAATAGGCTAGTTCTGTTTTACGGTACAGCAGACTTTATCTTTTTAATAAAAATTCCTGACTTGGTGAAAGTTTAATTAATAAGGGACTTAAAGCTACGGGAATGAGCAAGGGAGTTGGGTCTTTAAGGGGGTACTTATTTTTCCATCTGGGCTATCCTCCAAAAAAACTGTCAATTAGTGTGTTAAGCTGAAGAGACAAAAAACGTCATTAGTTCTTGCAAAAAGAATAATGGGTTTTAAAGGTTTTGCTTTAGAGGAAGGCCAAAAGCACAAGAGTGAGTCTTATGTATTTTCATTTATTTCCTGCAATTATAAAAGTTTGAAGGAAGGCTTTATTGTTCTCAGGTGCATGATGGAGGAAGCACACACATAGGTTGTTTTTCTAAGTAACTGTGTATGTTAATTGTCTGAGAGAAGACGAGTAAAATTTGTTGTATTGAATAATACTGTGTAAAACATGTTATTTTTCAATTTCCATAGTGTGAACCAGTGAAGTCGTTGTTGATGATGTAGACTTATGTGTATTGTACAGTAGGCTCTGTGTATTGTACAGTACATTGTGTGTGTATGTCAGTGTATACTGGTTTTCCTTATGCTTTTTTCCTACTGCTTTGGCAAAGTCCCTCACCCGCAGCACACTTTTAAAATGAAATACCAGTGAACATACCAGAGAACTCAAGTACTAAGCATTACTTGGTTGTATGGTCTTGCCAAATGTCTTTACTTTTGAGTCTTCTTTTTCTTTCCCAGTTCAAGTTTTTTCCACTGGATAGTAATTAGTATTAGTAGAAAAAGAAAGCTCTATCCTGTCCTGGTTTTTGCTGGGTGTGACAATTGATGTGTGACGGATGGAATATTTGATTATCTAGTTAGCTAGTTGAGAAAATACATGCCAACTTCTGTGTAGCAGAGAACACACACACACACGCACGCATGCACGCACACACACACGCACGCACACACACACACACACACACACACAGTAAAGTATAAGCCTTGTTATGCTATGTTTGTGTTGAATCAGTTTAGTGCATGTAAAAGCCGTTGCATCTTCTCACGTGTTGTCATGCTCTGTGAGGGTTGAGCCAAAGTTAACAAAGCTGGGTTGAATGTTGTGAAGCTGCTCTGCTCGGTTGCTTTTCGGTGGCAATTTTTGGTCATTTGTATTATTCACCTGGTCTTTTTGATTTCATTTATATGTCGCAAAAATGTCCGCTCTGTCCCTTTTAACAGTTATTTTGATGTTTCCTCTGTAACTTTGGGGATTTGCACAGTAAAAACAGTTTACTCTAAAGCAAAAAAAATTATTCTAGATCAACTTTCAAATCCCTTAACTTAACCCTTATACCCTTAACCCTTATCCTGCTCTTTAGGAACCTGTATTCGCGCCAAGTTATACTGTTAACGCATAAATCCTAATTCATCTCAGCAGTATGGCTCTTTCACATTAAACTGCAAGGCAAAGTATCAGCAGTGTGTCAGATCATTTGCAGCATTAAGTGCAAAATGTATTTCACCTTGAAGCAATACTTAGTAACTGTGATAAGGTAACCTGTAAATGAGCAGGATTCTTTTTGTAATGAACTTCCTGCCCCGCAGACGGCCAGCTGAGGGGTTTTTTATGGCAGAAAGTGTGACAGTAGTGCTTAGATGAGGCTTACATAACTGGTCGTATTGCAAGAGGTTTCAGGCGCTGAGCCCGAAATATGTCATTGACTTGTGCCACACACAACAGGAGATGGCTTTTGCATCACAGTGTGAGTGCTAGTAAATGATTGGTTACAGGAGATCCTCCAATAAATTAATTGTTTCCACTTCATGGTTAAGTATGTGCTACTCTTCCAAATCGAGTGCTGGTACTTGGTTATTACACTTTAATAGCTTGCTTGCCAAACTAACGATATATTACTCCATGTGCTGGCTCAGATCAGAGAAGATGAATTGGCTATTAATTAGAGTTGCACTGAGAGGGCACAGGGGAGAGACTACTCATAGCCTTGCAATCAGTGTCAACGGGGGCCCTTTTCTGACTGGGACGGCCGGGGCAGGCCCAGGTCACTGAGTCTTATCATGAAAACCGTTGAATCTGGGTGGAAGAAGCGGCATCAAACATGGCCACCGTCTTGTTGAGTCAAACAAAGGACAAGAGAGTTTAACGTTGAGCAGCTGCAATTTCATCTGATCGTTTTAGTCAGGGGTGCGGGCAGAGAGTGGCAGAGATGCGTGGGAGGTTGTTTGGCTCCGTGAGGTTCCTTAACAAAAGCCTCACGTCCGGAGGACTTTGAATTAGAAAGTTATGGAGGAAATATTTGACGGGCTGAAATGATTTGTGGGGAATATTATTGTTTGGCTCACTTTTCTTGTGCAGCCTCTGAATTAGCCCTTTTATCACAATTAATTAAGCTTGCCTATAGGAGATGTTCCATCTTGAGCTCATCCACACAGGATAAATAAGTCAAAGCAGCAGGATATATGTCCTTTTATTGGCTGACTTGATCTCGGAAGCATCTGTAGTGGGGGGGGGAGCTGTCTCTGTGGTGCGACTTTGTGGAAGAGTCTTCGCCATCACTCACTTTGAATGCTTCTTTTATGACTCGTTTTGTTAAAAACCTCTTTTTTTAATGCAAGGTATCAGGAGTTATGGCCTGTCTATGCAAATTAGGAAATTTTGACAGTTTGTTATTCATGTCATCGCCTTTTTAAACACTTAAAGGCAATAAATTTCACCATGACAGGCTGCTCCGAAATTGCCACTAAATATTATTAAATATTTTAACAAGTTCCTTGTAAATATGCCCTAAATGTTTGAACGATGGGCAGGAAGAAAAATGGCTTTGCATCAACTTATTAGAGGCTATAAAAGTGGCAGTGATTTATCATGGATGTGGAGCAACTCGGGCCACCTTTTTTTGTTTTGCTTATTCTCTTAGCTTGCTTTGTCCTGATGTGCACATTAAAGAGAGAAGCATCATGTTAAAAGCCCGCAGTTTCACAAGTCGTGAAAATGTGAGCAGCAGATATTGTTGTACCTGCGGTCCTTGAAAGAAAGAGCGATTAATGGCAACAGCATTTTAAAGTTTTAAAGCTTCTCGTACCCATTTACAGTTTTCCATTTTTTGTGATATCACGGGCTGTAACGGAGCGTGTTTATCAAGAGATCCAGTCGATGGTTTGGTTTGATGTCTGAGGGAAAGCTTTGTTGACTCACGCAGCTTTTAGTTGAGTTTAGTAGATTTTACTCAAATCATTTTGTGCGACATTTAAATGACCTGGTTTTGTAGGTTGGCGTTAAAACCTGAATATTCTTATGACCCTTTAATGGAAGCAAATGTTGTGCCGCAAGAAATGTTACCTGTCACTGCCTGTCACAAGATCTGTCATGTTGTAATGCCTCTGTCCTGCAACGCTGATCAGCTGATAGCTGTACCCCCCTCCCCCCCAGCTTCTGTGCTGCTGTATTACTGTCCATGGCAGCGATGGTGTTGGTTTGTTATGAACTGGAAACAAAATTCCATCTGTTGTGTTTCTTCAAGATGTAAAATAATCAATAAGTTCTCTGGTAATGCTACAGATTGGATGTGAAGCCTCTGATCTCTTTAATTACAAAGTCAAGCTACAAAGAGAAGCTGAACTGTCTAAAAATAGTTTGAGATGTGACACAGTCTTGTGGTCTGTGGTGCACCTTTCCATTTGGTTAGGGCTGCGAATTTAGCATCAAGTCAGGGTCATTCAGAGTACAATGTTGTGTTGCTGAGGATTTATGTTTTACACTGGCAATACTCAAGATTCCTTCATCAGCCGCATTCCAGCTTTTAAATTCAGAAGTCAACCTTTTTCCTGGCAAGCCTATCATTTTGTGACTTAAAGTGGTTTCTTAATTTATTGCACCTCAATTACCATTAAATTCAACTTCTTTATTAACTCTTAAGAGGGTAAATAGTGTCGGCCATCACCCACAGAGTTAAAAAAAAAAAAAAAAAAGGAAAGAAAGAAAAAAGATATGTAGAAAAACACTGTTATATAGAAAAGAAAATTGCTGACTGTGCAGTCACCTCAGTGTCACGTTGTCACTGAGATGAAAGAGCTATCAAAAAAGCCTGGTACGTGTTTTGCATCTGCTCCAGTACTCCGGCCGTTTGCTCATTATTTGCTTTATTCTGTCTCTTATCTGTGTAATTCACACATTCTCTGCAGGCCTGACTGGCACCTGTTACTTTACATGTGTTAGGAGCTGCTTCTTGTCCTCAGTGATCCACACCCAGCGCAGGGGCAACAAGCCGGGTCTTATCATTGATCAAAGGATGTGAAAATTAATTTATAGATATATACATTTATTTTGGGTATTGTTTTTATTTTTCTAGATTAACAAATAACAAATATTAACTACTTAATATTACTTTTTATACATCAATCCGACTGCGACACTTCAGCTCTGGGATTTGATGAATAAGAGTCTTTAGATTGCCCTAGAGGTAATAAGCCATCACTCTTGTGTTTGACGTTCGTGGTCATGTTGTATCTGCTGCCTTTGCTCCTTTGCAGATATTTAGGTATGAAGAAGGCAACCATGGGTCATGTAATCCACAGACCCCTCACTGTTTTGGTTTGAAGCCACTACTGTATCTCACAAATCTCAGCGCTGTCTGTGCACATCACTCTTACCGGTTAGTGTGACGTGACGGCTGCCATGTCAGCAACACGGCACATCTCTGCTCCCTCTCTCTGGAGCCCTCTGTGAGTTTTCCCTGGGGTTGGCAGAATACGAGTGCCCCCTTGTCTGACTGACTATAACCTTGCCACCAGCTTGTGTGTGTGTGTGTGTGTGAGTGTGTGTGTGTGTGTGTGCACGTGCACGTGTGTGTATGTTTTTTCCAACTATAAAGACTTGAACAATGATGACTCAAGCCACACAGAGCACACCTCAGGGAAAATACAGTGGAAATAAAAATAACAAGTGGATTTTTGACTGCAGTCAGATGTGAGAGGAGGTATGCTGGCACTAGGCTAAAAGCCTGAGCAGATTCTGCCCCCCCAGTTCATTAGATTAGGCTGTCTCGTGTTCAGGAAGTGCTGAAAGGCACTGCAGATTGTATCTGCACGAAATACTGTCCTTACGTCCATAGACAGTTACCAGTCCCACTCTTTGAGATTCCAAAGTAGTTCTCAATCCAGTTAAGGCCCGATATTGTGGTTGTCTCTTTGTGGCCCCCTGCTGAGGGCTCTTTATTAGAAGGGTTAAGTATGAGGATGCCTTTGTTGGTATTTATGTGGTTGCTCATCGGCACACCGCACATGAATTTCTCTAAATTATTTATTTTCCTGACACCACCATATGGTGCTGTAACTTGTTTGTCTTGGAGCATACTGGAGAAATGCAAGACCTAGACTGGATTACTTGTGTGTATACATGGGAGACCCTCTTCAAACAATGCCTGTTTTTTGTTATTTCTTTTGCTGGGTGGGCTCTGTTGATGCAATTGTGCGCAACTCGCTACAAGAGTTGTCTTCTCATCTGCTAGAGAGCGAAGAGATAATAAACATAATTGGGCCAAAATGATGTTTCAAAGAGATGCACAGAGCCTGCCTCCAATGGTCTGCAGCGGATGGGGCAACTGAGCAAGAAGCTTGAAGGGCCCTGGAAAAATGGGGTCCTGATCTTCTTTGAAATGCCACAATTAATTGCTATGCGTTGTCCCCAACGCAAGGATGATTAAATGTGCTCCTAAACTGCCCTGATTTGTGGGGGCACCTTGCCGATTTTATTTGCCACTGTTAACATTTTCATTCCTGCATTATGCATGGTGCTGTGGGGCAAGGAAGTGCTGCAAACAAATGGCCTGAGGGATCGGCGTAAACACAGCGTACCATAAGGGGGAAGACTAACAGTTCAGCACCGCCTTCCTCAGCCAGTCTTCACTGACAAACTAGACAGCCCCTCTGCAGCTTGGCTGTAGCTGAACAGAGCACTACAGTGTGGTTATCAGTGTCACTTGCCTTAGGTATTCAAACGTGTAAATAACCAGATATATGTGTAGAATCTAAGGACGGGGTTGGCGTTTGATAAAACGGAATGCGCTTATCTGTATCTTTATTAATCAGCAATGAATGCTCGTCTGATCGAATACTTCGATCTGACTAATTGAATATGATTGCTCCTCCTTCAGCACGTATAGGCTGAGGTCACTTTCACTAGTTAATTCTGACAGCCAAAGCAGTGTGGTGCTGGTTGCTTTGTGTTTAGGGATTTTAATTCCTCATTGCAATAATCAGTGACTGATGGAAGCCCTAGTGTTTTATGAAGGCATGCCAAATGACATGTGCTCCCTTTTGAACATGAAACGCTGGGAGTAGAAATATGAATTTTCATATTAGAACTATATTAACTCTCTGATTAGGATTTACTTGATCTGGGATCTTGGCTGTTAGAAGTGCAACGCTGCGCACATGGCCTGCCCAAGTTGTCAGCTGTCATGGCATCGGCCCAGAGCCTTACACTTGGCAGGTCTCCACCCTCTCACCTCCAGCTGACAATGCAAATACAGGCAAACGATGTGCAGCCACTGGACAGCTCTGTATACACTCGTGTCATTCCATATGGATACAAAAACTTGTATGTGTGGTGTGAGTTGATCATCAAAGCGAGGGTCCGTTTCGCAGTGACACTTTGCTGTTTTGATAGTGGAATGAGTTTTCCACACTCTCCATACTCTCAGGTTCTATGCTGTTTTTTTTTTTGTTTTTTTTTTAACCCAATCCCTTGCCATCAAAGCGCTCTGCATGGCATTAACAGTAACTAATGCACTAGGCAATGGAAAGAGGGCAGATATTGTTTTTTATGGCCTGACCTTTGAGGCATTATTATTTTTTTGATGAATAACTGTAATAAACAATAATAAACAAGTTTCCTCAAGGTTTGGAGTCATTGCCCCTGACAGAAATGGCGAAAACAAAAACATCTCATCCTGTTCACAGGCAAAGTGAAGCGTGCTGTCAGCGGATATGGAAAGTCTGTTTTAGTGGACTGGAGAGTAGTGTTAAATAGGTGGCAACCAGTTCATTAGGATGCCTTTCAGAGCATGAAAAATGACCTTTTCCCTTGTAATTGTAGTCTGAGTTCATAGATAGTTGACTGGAACCAGAGCATACTGTACGTTAACAAGGATCACTGGAAACAATTAGCATTGCATCTCACCAGTCAGTTCTCAAGCAGCTCTCAGTTACCACGTCTTTACACCTTCTTGCTTAAATGCCAGTCTGATTTGATTTTGTGTGACAGATAAGTGAGACAAATAAGAAAAATACAATATTAAATTTATTAAATGTACTAAATTGCATCTAATACACCATATGTATGAAAAAAGAGTAGTTATAAACAGTTCTCGCTCCTTATATACATATACGTAGTCAGAACACAACATCGGAGCCTTCACTGCTGTATCAACTGAAATATTTTTAACACAAAGTCTAACACTGGTCAACAAAACTAAATGTGAACAATTTGTAATTTTATATCACTGTTAAATTGTTGTTATTTGCATAAGTAAAATGTGTTAGTCAGTATTCGTGTCCATCTTCAGTTTTGCAGTGTATGTTCCCATGTTCAGCTTAGGTAATATCTAGGATAGAACATTAAAATATGTAACAGCTCTGGATCCCTTCTCTTCTCTTGACTCTTCTTTGCTGTCATCAGAAATTTCCCCCCTACTCTGTGTGTTTTGATAAAGCAAATGTGGTTGAAGAGAGCAAATATTTAAGGTATCTGCAAATGTGATGCACATCTGTCAAACAGCCCAAGGGTGAAAACCAGCACATAACAAGGCAACAAATGCTGATCCGGGACTTCTCTGCGGCAAAATAAAATATGGCTCAAGTTTTCATTAAGGTGCTATTGATTAGCTTTTCCTGGCAATGAATTATGGACGACATTAAATAAAAGGGAAAATATTTTTATGACTTTGCTTAGGCCATGCCAGATTCCCCCTTTGCCTCTTGTATGCTCGCCCTGCCAGGCATTTTGTTTTCTCTCAGATTCTTGTGGCTTTTGTGAGATCTAGACCAAGTTCGAAAAAGTTAATTCACTCTGATTAACTTTCCCATTTTAGATATGTGTAAAACAATTAGGAATGCAGACAGCAAAAAGGGCTTGAACATTTCCGGAATTAAAATCTTAAAATGTTCAAGAAATCATTGACACCCCCCCGTAATGATCAGTTTTAAAATGTCAAATGTCCATAAAAACTTCTCAAACCAATCCTACAGCATAATCCAGGTTGCTGCTCTCCATATGTATGTCCAGTATATTGCACACTAATATTTTCATAGGAATTTCTATGTGGGGTCTGATTATGTGGTTACGTGTTTTCTGAACGCCCAAGGTTTTGGCCCATATGTGGGGATAGTAATTGCCAGAGTTTGTCTACTTTCATTTCCTTAAAAACATAGTCTTGGCATGAAATCTTGAAATATTAATTCAGAACTGGAGCATTTTCTGATTTTTGGTGTGAGTTCTGATGAAGCCATTTTGACTGATTGAAGAAACAGAAAGTCGTGTTACACATTAGACATTTATGCGTATTTATCTTACCGTACATCTTACACTTACAATTGGACAAGCCTTTATTTTCCAACAGTCAACCAGTGCTGAAGCACCGCCTCTGGTGGCCAGGAAGAATGAAATAAAACACGAGTTAGATTCCTAGTTTTGTTTCAAAGCAGCTTTTCTATAAATGTGTCTTCTCCCTGCCAAATGCGTGTGAATGTTGGGTGGAGGTGGGTTGGGTTGTTTTCTGCGATAGCTGTCACCCAACGCTACCGCTGAGGGAAACATGGGGTCACCAAAGTCATTAAATGTGTCGTGGGTTCAGAAACAAACATTTTTTTTCAGAGCTTCCCACATGTATTTTTTTTTTTTCCTGGGAGAAAATCCTGAAGGAGAAACATAATTCTCTTTCTCTCTGTCATACACACCCACATAGGAAGAGCAACAGTCATTTTCACTCTTCTAATCTTGGCATCAGTTTTGACTTCACTCTATATCAATGGAATGTATTGACTGTTGAGCAGTTTTATTAGAATAATTGCATCTCCGTACAGTAAATAATAGTTCAACCTGTTTGTCCTGTTGCGTGTTCTAAAACACATCTAAAACACCCCGCCGCATAAATTGTCTGTTTTCTTACCTAGGAGAAGTTGCAGGGCCAGTTTTCTCAACTGGAACATATTGTTTCTTCTGCCAGGTTTGAAGGAGTTGTGACTTATTAACACCCATTCAGCACAACACATGTCCAGATTTTGTATTATTTCAGTCAGTCAGTGTGAAAAAAGGACTGAAATGGCCTTAGTCATATGAAAGCTGAGAAAGATATTATTTTGTCAGCAATAGTGCTACACAGCTTTTTAGCTCACTTGAATTTGGCCACCAGGTTAATCCAGGCAAGATTTTAAAAATAAGGCCTTATCTTCTACATGGAGTCATTTTTAGAGGCATGTCTGAGCATTCCACACATACTGTATGCTCGGTTTCAGAAGACACAGAAGACATACAAAAGTATGTTCCTGGCATTTACGTCATCAAAAAAAAACCAAAAAAACTTACACTGCGTTTTTGGAGAAATGCAGCCGCACCTACAAGTTATTACAGCACATGCTGTATGAGTTCCTATGCAGAACATTTTTACTTTGGTATTGTCTCATTCATAGAGTGACATGGAATTTAAACATACCACACATCAAAAGCTTAACCTTGTGTTCCCATTTGAAGTACTCAGACTACACTGAACTGAGTACAGGTCAAAAAACAGCGTTCTCACTGATCACAGCCAGTATGTACGTCTTTTTAATCATTCATTTCTTTCCTGACGCCTAGACAGAGCAGTATTTCCCATGTGGTCTTGGAGTTTGAAGCTTTAAAGATGCTGACGTGTCAAACCTACAGTGAAGCCTCACCTCACCTTCCCCTAAAGGGCTCCTGATCCATCTACTGTACAAGATCCAAATACAAATACAAATACAAATACAAATTTTGATTAACTGACTATTGGCACAATATACCTGTGTTTCTGCTAGGATTTTGGCCCACAGTGGTTGGGGAGGGTGGGGTTAAATGAGCCCAGTCCCAGAACACACACCTGCAGGGATTTGTCCCAGTATGCCTGATGGCCACTCTGACTATGAAGGGTATTGTTGTACCTGGGTGTTAGACATTTGTAGTCGTCATCGGTCTAATTAAAAGCTCTCTGCAGAGTCGGGTAATTGCCTAATTGTTGCGTAATTGTTTAATCTAATAATTTTGCAGCGGCGGGCTATATACATTTTGTATAAATGTATACGGCGGATACACTGGTAAGAAAAAAATCCGGAGATCACATTAGCCATTACTGTGGAAGAGTAAGAACTCACTGAATTGAATGATGTGTTTTTAAACAGATGACTATTTTATTGTTTTAGCCAATTTACAAGGTAAAAGGCTTTGAAATCTGACTTTCGTAGTACATTAAGTTGCCAAATAATGACAATCAAGGAATGACAAGTCCGGTATAAAGCTGCAGAGCATGGTTAATAGAAAATGCTTTGGATGTGACAGTGCTTTATAAAGGAACATGATGACTGCTAGCTTCTCTTCAGTGTTCAGACTGCAGGCACTTAGTGCGCCAGGTGTTTTGCCCAAGATTTTTCCACAAGACAAATGGAAAAGTGCCATATCCTTTAAACATCCCATTAATATGTCTTATAAGACTCACCACAACTGAGCTCCAAAAGCTCAATTTTATTACAGTTTCTTGTCTTTGTCAGGCATAGCTTCCAGTTTACGTTTTCAGGTAATTATAGTGTTGTGCACACTAGAGTGGCACAAATTAGCACTTTGGGGGAAGTATCAGTTGGCTGGATGCCCATCATTGCCTGTATGGCCTGGACATGATAAACACACACACACACACAAATGTCTGTAAAAGGCCCCCAAAGTGTGCGTCAACATTTTAATGGAGTATGTGTCTTGGCTCTGCACGACTTTGGATCCAGACTGAATCAAAAACATAGTTGTCTTTTAGCAGCGTTACAGGACAGTTTTGGATGAAAAAACTAGGACAGTCTTCTGGTTTTATATAATAATAATAACAATGTTGCGCTCATGAAAAACTGTATGTGAGACACGACTGGGCTTATCCACATTATCGTGGATGAGTTCCAAACACAGATAGTGACAAAGGATGTTCTGACCTAAAAAACTTTGGGTCAAGTATCTTTTCAAGTAGTGTACCTGTTTTAAAGTGAAATTGCCTGGTTTCAAGAGGATGTACTAGAAAAAAAAAAAACAAAAAACAACAAAAAACCCCATTATTCCAGTAATAGAGTGAGAGGACACCTCATGAAAGGCAGAGTCAGGCCTGAATCTATAGCCTGTGCATGTGCTTAATGTGCGAAGAATCATGAGAGAGTTTTGATGTGGTCCGAAGAGTTTTTCTGCCACACATGCCATGAAAGAGAACTTCTGGCTGTACTGTGTGCTCTGACAGCTGACGCTCATGGTAGGAAGTGCAGAATAGAGAGCAGCGATTCCTCCTTATTACATGTGGAATTTCCTCCCAGCTGATTGAAGTATCAGCATATTGATGCCATATTCCCTCCCACAAGAGCCCGGAGTTTTAATAATTTGCAGAATGAAGGGGGCAGATGAGAGGCTATCAAAGTCACTTACATTTGTTTAATCTCTGAAGCGCTGCCATTCACTAAGTTTTCTAGAACAAGAAAGCAGTTTATAATTTCTCGCTAAAAAGCCAGACAAACCGAAGCCACATAAGACAGTTGGCATTAATGCGCACTGTTTACCCGGTATGTATGTACTGTACAGCAATCAATACGTGCCAAGAAATACTATATGTACGTTTACAGTATGTTCATGTAGAGGACAAATAACAATAAGTAATCTCATGTCATTTAGCTGTTCTATGCAAAGTTAATGTAATCCTCTAATGTTTAGTGTAACGCATCAATCATGCAAAAATCTATTGTTGCATTAGCCTTGAAAGAACAATAATAATAAAAATGCTATAATGGTTTTAGCTTCCTTTCCATAAATCATGCTTGGAGGCTGGGGAGGGGGCATCTTAACTTGCCATTTCAGCTCATCTGAGCAGTTGAAAGGATGCTGAATACTGATATGATATTGAACAATAACTGGGGCTGCAGTTGGTCACTTTCAACCTGAAGTGGTTTGAAATACTGCGTGACACAGTCGCTGCTTCTACCCGAAGTTGACCCAACACCTTCTACCAAGACATAAAGCAGTTTTCTGTTCAATAGCCACTCAACAAGGGGCGTAAATCACCAGTAAATGCATAAAAACAGTGCATAGTGGAAGATTTATCGTAACACTGCAAATCCTTTTAAACAAATATTAAAATAAGACCCAAATCAGCCAGAACGCCATTTAACAGGTCGCGCTCACTTCACTTTTGAGCTGGGCCGCCGTAGCTGACAGGCTGTCTGAATTTACATCGATATTAACGTTTGATTAATAACACAGCTTTCACTCTCAAGACTGCCTATGTTCTAAGTGTATAAGTCTGTGATGTATGAACAAAATGCAAATGGAATCCAACACATGATTGGAGCACATTGTTCTTTCCAGTGGTTAAACAGCACATTAGGATACATATACGAGCGTAGACGTACAACAGTTTAGCTGATCTCCTGTTCAATAGCGGATCATTATACAAGCAGTCAAGTAGCCCAACACATATGTATAGAGAGAACTGCTGAAGAGCATGGCTTTCAGATTTGATAAGTGGAAATGCATTTCTACCATGTGGTTTCAACCTGGGACCTTTACAAGTGCTTGTCGGAGGAGTGCTCAGAGTACTGCCTGAAGAGGCTTTTCGATTTCACAGAGAATCCACTCTTACCAGAAAGTGGGTGGAGAAGATAATTCTCCAAAAGAAGGGGGGGGAAAAAAAAAGAAAACTACAGCATTAATAAACCTTTTTAGTTGGCATAATCATTCATTTTGAACTTAAACTGAACAGAGCAACAAAACAAATCATTTTTGGGGAAAGAATACATGTATTTTAATGCCCTCAAGCAAAACTAATTAAAGACGACACCTCATTTGCATAAATAAGCATTATAATTTGCATGCATGCACAAGGGAATAGAGTCAGAAAAGAAAGCAATATTTTGCAGTCTGCTAATTTCATTTTATTCAGGATTTAAGCTTAATAAAGATTCATTTTGGAGGGGAATGGAAAATAATCAAAGGGGAAATTTGAACTATCTCCAAAGATGCAGCAGCCTTCTATTCAAAGGGCTCTTTCCGAGTCACCAGATGACTCCTAATCTGGAGTGGCACTTCCTGGCCCAGCTCCAACACCAACTCCTTGAAAGGTAAAAAAATTTTAGAGCCCAATTTATTAGTATGCAGTTCTGGCATCGGGTAGAGAATTAATGGCGGTGACTGATAATGACTGTAATCGTGGCACAAATGGGGTGTTGAAATAGCAAACAACGGGCACAAGGCATGTAATGGGGATTTTATTAATTACCCGAGGTCCCTAGCATGAGCAGTCTCCAGGATTTACTGTGGCCATGCCAGCCGGTCGAGGAGGGGTTGGCCAGTCTAATCTGACAATGAAAGGGTCACTACAGAGACTGCAGTGTGGGCAAAAGGGAGTAACACGGCATGCTGCTGCACTTGCTTCAAAACCGCCTCATAATATCATGAGAGTTGCTCGTATTGAGAAGATGAGAGGGGTTGTATTCATTTGGCTTATTTATTTGGGGGGATAGGAGCATATTGAACATCAGAATCATTCAGGACTTATTCAGTGAATACTCACAAAGAGCTGGACTGGAGCAAAAAGAGCCGAATTTGCTCATTCAGCACTTGTTTAGTCAGATAAGGAAACAGATAAAAAAGATAATACAGATAAATTACCCTCTTTGTAACTTTATCAAAATAAAGTTATATAGAAAATGCAGCCAGCTACAACTAAATAATCTCCCTCTATCTCTTTGTTGGCTATAAGAAATCAACATATGGTAGCACTGCCAGGTAGGATAGCCCATTCACACATCAACTCATCAACAAGAGAGGATTGATTAAAAGTCCTTTTTATTACTCACTGCATCCTTAATGGACGCTAGACTTTCAAAATGGAAGAAACAATTAGAGTTTTACTGCTTTGTGGGCACTACTGATTTATATAAATCACTGCACGGGTGTAAATTTTCCAATAAAAGACTCAACCACTCCTAGCATACATAATCAACATGTCCACACTTAGTACACACTCTAGACTCGCACAATCTCTTTAAATTGGTAGGACTCAACAGTCACACCAATTCAGCCTCACTCAATCAACAGATTGGGTGTGCTTGATGGAATTTCGAAACTGTTTCTATATGCTTTACCTCTACTAATCAGTGCTTTAGGCCCAAAAGGAAATGTCCTCAAGGCAAAAAAACATGGCTTCGAGAACTCATATTTCAATGCTGTATGAAGATGAAATGGGAGTTTGCTTGAGTTCATTTAGAGCAGTTTATCAGCCCTGGAGTGGTTTCCCCAATAAGTTTGGTTTGTCCAGGCATGTCAGAACACTGTCATTGTGCGGATGTGGGGAACTATTGAGATGTGTTTGAGAAGGAGGTTCATCATGGCGCCATTAAATGAAATCACTGCTGACGTATGATTTTGACTATAAGGATGATTGAGATTTTGCCTCACGAAGGCAAAGAGCCAAATCTAAGCCTGGTGAAGTGAACGTCGTCGTCCTGGGCGATGTGGTCACTGTGATACCCTCAGTTGGAGCGTAAAACAGATGGAGCCATGCTGTGCAGTATAAAATGCCACTCCCTGTAATATAGTCAATAACCTGCGTTTAAAATAGCATTTTGTAATTGCCTGGCTACCTAGATGCAATTAAAGTGATATTCCACCCAAAATCTATCTTTGGAGTATCATGTACCACCCTGTGTAGGCTTGAAAGGTCGCTGTAAAAAAGTTTTTATCCTCACTGGGAAAGTGGCTGTGGTCAGGTTGTATTCATATCAGTTACAATAGATCCTAATGGGGAAAAGTTTTCACCGAAAAAAAAAAACATCCATAAAACTGAAAACCATGTCTCCACATGTCTGCTCAGTGATGTTGAGATCCACCTAAATAGGTCTAAGTACATTAGGTTTCAATAGCATCAAACTTGATGCTGTTGGAATCCATTGCAATCATGGATCCTTCCATACACCCATCCGTAAAAATAAGAAAGACACTTGCTGTAAAATCTCAGCACAGTGGCACGAGCAGCCAGAAGTCAACAGGCGACACCACAGTTGGTGCAGTCTGAGTGAAATTTAAACAAACTAACATGTAAATCTAATGGAGTAACACTTTGTCCTGATTCACAGTAAATGGCCTGAGAGCACAGAAAGAAAAGGCAGATTCTGCTTCTGTTCTTTCATCTGACACAGATACACACACACACACACACACACACACACACACACACTGAAACTAGCCAGCTGGATTTATTTCAAAAAGTTAAACCAGCAGTGGTTAGAAGACAATAGAAATCAAAAGCATGAATGAAACTACGAGACCTGGAGTAATGACTTGAGCAGTGTGGTGCTGGCATAGACGATGTCTTTATCTACAATGTAGCCTAATAACCCTGAAAACATATGCACTCCATATAGATCTCACGTTCATGAAAGAAACCTACATGTACCTGTACAACACCTTTTTATTGCTAATGCAAACAGCCATGAGTATGACTCTTTAAAGCTATTTTCTCTCTGCAAAGAAAGTGAAAAAAAAAAGCATACATAAAAAGTAAAGTGAGCCAGCTGCACGTTACATTTAGAGGAAGTGCGATGATGACCCTGGATGCCTTGTTGCTCAAGTCACATTGCGTGACAAAGGTGTGTGTGTATTGTACGGTATATTTATCTCCTGCGTATGGCCGGGGGCAGTGTTAGTAACATAACCTCAGAAAATCTCACCATTCAGGTTCAGATTGTCAGTTTTTGTCATGCACTTGCTTTATGAGCAGTTTGACAGAGAGTTCAAAGCAAAGGTGTGTGTGTGTGTGTGTTTTTTTTTGGTAGTTTGGCAGACTTAGTCTTAATTTTCATAAATCATTTTTAGTATAACTTCAGTTTCTGTTTTTATAGTGAGTGATCTTCTTTGAAATCTTAAATTCCGATCTGCAGAGCATCATAAAAGCTACTGATTCTCGAAGCTAGAGAAACACACAGAAAGACGTTTCCCCTGTGAAAGGAATTCATCTTAATGAAACGTTTTCATCACACAGCAAATATTTATGAAATATCACCTGATGAAACGCCTTCACATGGGCTCAGCATCCACAGTCAGTGAACAGTTAACACGTTCGAGCTCCAGTGATTACTGTTTTATCACCAAAATCAAAATATGCACTTTTTCAGAACCTTCCCTCATTCACATGTTCTGACAAGGCTTTCACAAGTGGCTTGGCTCCGGCTTATGTTTATAATGTTACCGTGTACCTTAGTGTATCGTGTTTTTACTTAAACATTGTTTTTCAAGGGGGTTGGCAGAAAATAACAAGATCACCATATAAAAACACAACTGTTACTATTACACACACACACACAGAAAAACTTAATGCAATGCAAACTGAGTATTTGTTCTATACATGTTCCTTTCACTTCCTTTCTTCCACTACATTATCAGGTCGTGTGAAAATTAGTATTGTGCACACAATCACAGAAAGAGCTCTGTATATGTGTAGAACCAGATTTATTTCTTTCAAAAATATTGGCATAGTATTTGCATATCATTTACCAAAAAAAGTCCTGATATAATATATCCTGATACATTTGTAGCATTGCCTACTCATTTTCTCTTTACTGTCCCAGAGGCATCGCTGTAATGGAAAATACCTGTTTGAGGCAAATACCACAAAGTACATACCCCATTTACTTGTGAAATACCCATCTTCCTGAAGCTTTCTGTTAGTCTTTTTTTTTTTTTTTTTACCTCAAGTACCTGTTCCATGGGTGTGTACAATTTTTTTTCACGTTGCGAGGTCATGTGTGAAAAATGTATTGAAAAACAGTCATGCCATAACGTATCAAAACCTGTTTTTACGTAATGATGGAGATATTTTAAAAATCAGTCCCATCTTAAAACACACAATGAATGTTCCTCTCTGCTTTTGTTTGTTTTTGTTCCTCCTCTCGTGTCTCTGAGGTGAAAGGGAGAGACTTTGAAACTAAAGTTGGCAACATTCCTTGGCAGTGACACAGACACAGAAGTATCACCTTATTGCTCACTTTGTGAAAACATTAAAAAGCACAAAGAGCTGAACCAGATGTTCAAGTTCTGATCTGAAAACAGATATCAAGCATAGCTGGAAGAGTGTAACCAGATATTACTTGATGATTTACTTCATCATTTTTTATAAATTTTTTTTTTTTTTTTTACGTTTTGGTGTAAAGTCAGTGCTATGTTTTAACTTAAACAATTGATATTGAATGTTCTGCCTGTCTGTCTTTAAGTTTGAGCGTGTCGAGCCAATGCCGCCATCACTGCTCCTTCTGCAAAATGTGATTTTAAAGGGTACAGTTATCAGCAATAAACCCCAAAAACAGACTTGTCCCAGTTACCACCGGAACCCACTGTGGACAAGTTCCTCGCTCGTCGGAAGCAGCGGTCCCGTGGGTGTTGAGATCCCTCTGTGTTCCAGAGGTGTCTCAGACAACGTGTTGCCTCACCTGGTCCTGTGTTTACCTCAGATGGTAGGATTAGGAAGCAGCCATGTGGAAGATATGACTCTAATCCACTGTGCCTTTACTTGGCATTCAGACACAGTCCTCTGCAACACTTCCGCTCTCCTAAAGGTAGAGCAACACCCTAAAGGAATGCGAGAAATACCAACAGCATTTTGAGACTCTCACAGTGTGATACAGCAATATTTCGACGGCCACACAGGGCGCAGTGAGGGAGGGTCGCAGGTGGACTGTGTGTGGGAAGGAGTGTTATGATACGGTCTTACAGTGCTTCTTAAAAAAGTCATCAAACAGTTGATTGGTTCAGCTGCACAAGACAGATCATCATAACTGAGCTGTAGATCTGTGCCCTGTCTCTGCCAAACACACTCTCATATTCCTTTTTTCATTTTGTAATACAGTGAACATTAATATTATATGTTTCACTTCAGGAATTGTGCAGGTTTCGTGCAGAATGAGTTCATTGTAGTAAAGTCTATAGTATTGTTTTTCCAATTATTAAAAGCACATCAGATTATTATTATTATTATTATTTTTATTTTTTGGGTAATTTTAGGTGAAACACGTTGAATGTTGCCTTTTTCATTGTGGTGAAATTTACTAACCATTGAATGAAGACTCAAAATTGGCAAAAATCAAAAATTTGATACTTACAATAAGTGCATCCAAACATTTTAAATAAGATTTGAACAAACTGAACTTCCACATTTACAGTACTTTTCCATCTGGCCTCCTGCTAATGTGATGAAGTCTCTTTGATCTTAGAAAGGTGAAAGTTCTCTTAATGAAATTTTCAAATCAAGTTTAGTTTTATTTATTTTTTTATGTTGAGAAGGCAGCCAGTAAAAACCTTCAATTACAACAAAAAAACTACTCGTCATACTTTGTACTGAGTAATAAAGGCAGTTCTTCGGAGGCCAAACTACTGACCTATGATAACTTTGTTTGAAAGCAGATTAAGTTTCACCCAGGGCGAGGGCATGGTCAAATCTATAAATGATTATGCATATCATTTACATCATCGTTATTTTCTCACCGTTTGCTGCCGTGAGAGTTTACAGCTTTGTTTTGTGTGTTTTTGGTCTGAGGACTTGGCCTTGATGTCGTAACCACATCACCACCTCCATCACAAAGGGTGGAAAGCAAAACTCTTATTTATCCATTGTGCTGATAATTAAGCCGTTCTCATTAGTGACATAATTGGAAATGTAATTAGCAATAGTAATAATTATTGCGTTTAATACCTTTTCTCCTTAGTTATCAGGCTCATTCAAACTGGTAATTAGCAGTCAGGAGAATTTCATACTTTTGTCCTAATTCATTTTGGTCAACAATTATTTCTCTTGTATTTTACATCAATAAATCATTACCACATTCATTCAGATTTTTCAATAAACATACAAACACTGTGCTTGCCCTCTTTTTAGAGCAAGAAAACTACTACTGTTCTATCTGCATTGTTTCAGCTTTTCCTTAACTACACTTGTCCAGCAGCAACAGGAAGGGAAATGTCCTCTTACTAAGAAAAACAAAATGTTTGTTATAGCACCTTTAAAGATGACATGTTTCATTTGCTCGACCCTCTTCTTCTGCTTTATCCGGCTGCAGCCGGAATGTGAGGTTCTCCTTTGGTCACACCTGGATGAAAGACAGCGTTAGGATGCTCAGTTTTCCCCTGTCAGACTTTGACCTTCTACATCAGTCTGCTTTTCCTCAGAGAAAAAAAAAATCTTCTCACACGATCAAAAGTTAGATTGTAATAGTGACATTGTCATCACTCCGGTACAGACAGTGGAGGAAACAAATTTCTATCACCCAGGAACTGTAACGTCGCCTTGTTTGTTCAGCACGAAAAAAAAAAATCCATATCATCGTTCTGAGGGAGCAGAGGTTTGGTCTGGTTTGGAGATTTGTGTGACTTTGTGTGACTTCTTTGAAGATTCACAGATTTACATCCAAACCGTTATTGGTCACATTAGCAATGGCATCTTTGGTGCAATCTGGTCAAATCCTTGGTGCTTTAAATCTCCCATTTCAAAGAAACTGCATGCGATGGTAAACAGCTGTTTTATGTTTATCTACAGAAATCAGATGGCAGTAGAGTGAGCATCGGCCAGAGGCGATAACTCCTCAGCGGATTCAGCTCCAACACGGATCCTTCAACAGGAAAGTGAGTCTTAAACTTCTCTTTGAGACAAATATTATTGTGCATGGTATACCAGTATTTAAATAATAAAAATTAAAAAAACGTTTTAAATAACTAAGATGGTGAGGTTATGTTTAAATTTCGGCTGGATTGGTTTTTCCATCATTGAGAGATCAGACTTAAGCGATTTGTAATTCAGTTGTATTTCACACAGTTTTATTAACATTCATTTTCATTTTCGGTCAGTGGGATACAAATTACTGGATCAATGACTTTAACTCTTAAGAAAACAGCAAATGTGGCCTGTAATGTTCAGTATTGATGTCTGTGCTCCATGTTGAAGTTGCACCTCTGTTTCATGGAACAACTTAATTGTCTCAAACATGCACGCAAGCAGCACGCACGAGTCATGATACCCCAAGGCCTAGATTAATTAAGCTATGAAAACCCATGAGCAGCGAGCATTCAGCAGGTGCCTGTTTGCCTTGGTATGGGACTTGTTTTTGGCAGTGGTGCAGTGGCTCATTATAAATCTATAATTAAGTTACAATTTTATTTGCTTTTTTTAACATACTGTCATAGGGGATCAACATGGCTTAAACTCTGATTCTGTTAAGTGCACTCTTGGCTATATTGCTATTGTATCCTCTATTCTTCCTCAGGAATTATACTTTCACAAATATGTGAATGAGAGGCTGAGAGTGATACTGTGCATGTCACTCGCTGGTTGTTATCCTGTGCCTCCTACAGGTGTTCTTGTTTTCAACTTGCTGTTGAGGCACATCTCGTAATTCTTAAAATCTCTTGATTTGTTCTTAATCCAAAACAAGCTGATTTGCACCCCCCCCCCCCCCC
>NW_019525414.1:3261703-3280610 GCF_002814215.2 Seriola lalandi dorsalis | reverse complement strand
CCTCTGTATTTCAGCACAAAAACAAACATCGCGCCCTCCTGCTGGCTGAAGGGATGGTCCTCAGAACCCCCACAGTTCAGCTCGTCCCGCGTTGGGGTGTGTTGGCAACGCTAAGTGAATGCAATGAAGCGGCTCTCTCAGGGCAACGTCTGTTATTTTCAGTCACCTGCCAGCAAAGAGGGAGGGCGAGATGCACAGCAGGGGCCTGAAGGAGGGATGAGCAGGGCTGTGGAAGAGAATCCCTCAGCCTACAGGGTGGTCAGACTGAATGAGAGTCACCACCGCGGCGGCTGCGTTTGCCAAGAGCTCACAATGTGGCCTGGTGAGGAGCAGGCTGGGCAGGAAATTGAGGTTAACAGCATTGTTACATATTAAACAGGGCTCGGCGGTGCGCATAGGATGAGGACTGTTAAATCCTTATGTAGTCAAGCGCGTTATTTAGTAATGAAATCTGTCAAAAAAAAAAAAGTTTTATTAAATCACAATATTGTGGTTCTTTCTGGATACACTTTTTTAAGGGACTGAAGATCAGAAAGACATTACAGTTATAATGAGGTCATGCTCCATTTGCTGTGGAAAACTGCAGTACAGATGATGTTGAGTTTGTGGTTTTAAGATCTTAGGCTTACTTAATTCTAACTGATTACTGTTTTTATTATTAAACAATCTGCATCTCTTAAAACTCATCAAATTTCAGAATAGCTAAAAACAAATGCTTATTCAAAGTACTGTTACCTCTCAGTAGAACACTAAAGGTATTTTTTTTTTTTTTTTTTAAATACAGTACAGTTAAATCTGAATTTAACAATACATCCCCAAACTCTCTTCAAGTGCAGCAGCTAGTCAGCAGTTGTCAATATTATGATTGTTTTCACAGGTGCTAATTGCACATTACAGTGCAGGTCTTAGCACCGGTTTTCCATGCTCAGACCTTACTAGCGAATCTCGCCGCTTTCCTTTACTCTTTCCCCCACTGTGCTTTGCCCAGGGGAGAGACGCCTTCTACGTGTTGTAATAAGGGTAGCTGATATAATGAAGGTCATTGTAATCAGAGCTAATGTGCCAAGGAGTCAAGACACTGTAGCTTTATTTGCCAGTAAGGCCCGGCATTTGGTACCCATGGGGATCAGGCTGATAGTGTTATCTTTGCTAACCTGACTCTAATACAGGCCTTGCTCTGCTGTTTGTGTCAGTGTCGGAGCTGAACTTTTCCCAGTGATCCCCTCCATGTGTGGATGGGCATGGATTGGGCTCCACTCCGCTCCATCCCGGTTAAATCCCATCCCTAGGTGTTTGGCTTCTCTCAGTTCACATACCGTATTCAGAGAGCAGTGCTCCCTCTCTCCGACTGTCTGACTTGGAAAACAGACTGGGCTCACATAGGCTTCAATTGAATGTACTTGACATAGAAACATTACATTGGCGTCTGCTGAGGACTGGCTCATAAGAGATGACCTCTAAATCTAATCCTGTCCCTCAGGATATGCAAATGTCCTCAGCTCAAATTTGATTTGTTTTTGTCAGTTCAGGACACAGCAGTTTGTTTACAACTGTTATCCAACACAGTGTAAAAAATGGGTGGTTCACATACACAGTTCTACTTTACAAGACATTTTACAACCTTGCTCACCGGACGGTTTTGATATTAAAAACTTGTATACATTTGCCTTGCGCTTTGGCATTAAAATGATTTTTTCTTAACTGATCTTTATGTGTGACAAGATATATCATAAAGCACGGCTCAGCCCTTTACAACAACAATTTACTGTAATTACTGTATTTAGTTATCCTTGAGGTTATTTGTAACATTGGTTAATGGAATCCTGCATCAGTTATCTTGGTCGTCATTTCTCAGTCACCAGAATTTTACATCAAATGTCTGATGACCCGTGCATGACTGGATATACTGTATATCAGGATCCCCGAAGTCCATAAAATCAGAAACAAAACCCATCTCTAGTGGGGATCCTCCGCAGAACTTGAAGGTTGATTACCATTTCTCTTATTTTTTTATACTTGCCTTTTTAACATGCCGCTCTCTGTAAGAAACATCAAAGGCCTTTTTTTCCTATTCATCTCTGCACATCCAGGAAAAAAAAAAAAAGGGCTACCCATATCTAACCCCATGCAAGTCCCATGGTCCCATCATTCAAACTTCTTTGTGGCTTCCTAGAGGACCACGGTGAAATGATCTCTTTTGTTTCGCATCATTAGTTCCATCTGTTGTGCGAGCAGGCCTGTCTGTTCCGGAGCATGGCAACGTGATGGTCGCCAGGGGCGATTGGAGACGCTACCGTCCCGGTGGCTTGTGGCTCGACCTCCGCCACCACCATTGCCTCGTCCGTGATCCCCATGACACTCTCACACTCGCTTGACTGTTTTTACTTATTTATTCATACATCTGGGGAGAATGGAAGCACACGTGTGCTTCATATGCATGAAGACAGTTCATTTAGTTGCTGAAGGAGAGAATTTAGGATGATGTTATTTTTAACTGTATACAAATCATTGATAGTGTGTATCCGAGGAGCGCAGCTTAGCAAGTTGTGATAATGAAGAAACATATAGTCTGTGAACAATTTTTAATCTTTCTAAATACAAATCACCTAACTGGCCAGTTTCCCCTTGTATGTCCACTCTGTGTGGAAACCAGGCTTTAATAGGTCAGATTTGTGTACTTATTTTCTTGCAGTTGGGAGTAAATGATGCGCCAAACAGATGTAGCATTTTCTCTCAACAAGGAAATATTTTATTCATGATTTACATGAATGATAAATCTTCAGAAAGTCTTAGCGCTGATGGGCATACACAATTTAACATCTGTCTTCCTCAGAATAATTAATGGCATACCAGAACACTTGGGACTCAGTGTTGGATTTTTCCTCTTACTTTGCTTGATCTAATTACTTCTTTAAAAGCAAAGCATTCTCTAAAGAAGACTGGAATGATAAACATAGCAGCCATACGCTTCGCTAAAGCAAAATCTTGCAGGAAAATCTTGTTGTCGTAAAGATTTCCTTTCAGCCTTATCGCTGTGAAACCAGGCAAACCCCACCATACCTAGGAGAAGGAAATGTGGCCTTACGTTCTAATTATAATTCGTAATTCCCAAATGAATATTTCCATAATGTCTCCTGAGTGAATTGCTCTGGCCTTATCACCATAGTGTGAATGTACAGCACAAGGGCGTCTGTGTGCATGTCAATGCGGAGATCACCAGATCATTTTCATTGGAGATGGAGCCATCAAAGGTCATAGCCATCCAAATGACCTAACCTTGCAATGTAACACCTGGGTGTAAAAGTGGACTCATCCTATCTACTGGGATGGGTGTAATGTACCTCTAATGTATAAAGTGCGGAAATAAAATAAGAGTTATAGGTTGGTGGAAGAGGTTCAGTGTGGGCTAGAGAATACTGTAACTCTATAGGGTGAAATAGCTGTGTTGGTATCACCGAGGTGACAGGCTATTGCCAAAGTGCTGTATTTGTTGGAACCATTATGAAATAGAGTCTGTGAAAAAGGGCAATATTCAGTTTGAATTGATTCCCGGAAAACACCAGAAGTGAATATGCTTTCATTTTGATAGTATTACTATGGACAAAATGTGTTGTGTCAGTTTCACCTCACCATTACTTTGCTCCATTAAGGCAAAACTGACTGATTTTATTTTTGCTCAGTCTATTTTCTGTGATAAAATGAAAATCTGAGAGCTTTATTAAGTCTGAGTGACACCTAAAGCTGAGAGCCAACAGGAAAATAAGTCTTGTGGGATCTAGTTTCAGTTCATTTTTGCTCAATTCCCATCTCCTGATCAAATACTGCACTTTCCAGGAGGGGCCTAATGGGAGTGTCAAGTTCACAGAGGCCCTCTCTCTCTTCCTCTGACTCCATTACCTGATAACTGCACTGGTTTTGGCACTTATTTGCACAGTGCAGTTAAGCTAGGCTTGTGCTGCGCATATTTGTAGCAGGTTGTAATTGAAGCTACATTGAGGCCATTTTATTAATTTCTGCAAATCTTCCCTGCATATGTTTCCAAGTTGCTGTGGGCACCAACCCATCTCATTTTCTTTATTATTTGAACTGCTCTTTTTAGTGAAGCTTTTGAACGCTGCCCCTCTTTAAGCCAAGCAAACATGACCACTGATTTCTTGGGTTCAGGGCCTTTCAAACAACCTTTCAATAAAACAAGCTCAGCTGTGAGACATACAGGATCTCTCATGCTGGGCAGCCCCGCTGGAAATACCCTCCCTCCTGTTTCAAAGCCATCAGCTTTTGGTTCCCCCAGGAGACCCAGCATTATCCTGCAGGGTTTATTTAAACTTGTTGGGAAGGTCTTGCCTTTTTTCACTCAGTACGTTATGTGACATTTACGAGAACCTCACCACATATGAAACTGATTTTATTTGGCTTATTGATCCAAATATCACAACTATAGGTGCCAATTTCCCCTGACAGGTAAGTGGTGACAGGTTTTTGATACGGTCTACATGGTGCTGCAGGCCACACCTGCAGCTCAACAGTAAGTGGCGTAAGTGTATGATGATGGATGCTGAGATGTCTGGAAGGCCTGCTGTGTTTGCCAGACTTTTAGCACTTTGTGACCTGAAAGGTGAGAGGAGGAGCAGGAGTGCGAAGGAAGGAGAAAGACAAATGAGGCGAGATGACAAAGGCATCTTTTACAGCTTGATACAGGCTGGTTTTTATAGACATTTTTGCTTTTATTTCCCATATGTATCTACAGTATAAGATATGCCACTTAAATAAATGTCATTTGACCATCTCTATCTTCAGTGCCACACATTGACACGTGGTATTTTCATTTATTTGTGGGGATAGTGTATCCATTTGGCTGCTATATTGTATCACCCTATATAGAGATGTATTACTGAATGCAGGAACTTGCAGTGCATCCTTTTTGTAATCACTCTTCCTTAACTGCCTCTTAAATCGTCCAACTGGTCAGTCTGAGTGTGTTACTTTTTTGTACCATCTTGGGAGGACAGCTATGCTTTGGCTGAGACATTATTGGACCATTAAACCGCAGCCCCTCCCACTCTCGAGCACTTTCAGTTCTGTATAAATGCATCGGAATCACTTCCAGAGGGGGGGTGGTGCAAAAAGACCACTGGAAAGGCTACTTATTCTCTTAATGATGTCTTGTCCTTTTAAAAGTCGTCATCTTCGTTCACAAATGGATGAGTACGGCAGCGGAGCACCCCAGGGACTGAGGTCATCCCAACCTTCTTGTTCCAGCACAGGAAGTTACTTTGTATGAAATGAGGCAGGACTGTTTGTGTTATAAGTTGAATTTGTTGACGGGGTGGTGGGAGTGCAATGCCACATAGCACATAGTAATTATTAGGGTGGTGCATTAGTTGTCAGGTATTTATGATTAGTTTGCTGTGGCAGGAGAAACACTGTAAACATAACATTGATGCTTTTGGATAAGTGCGTCACATGTGAGAGCTGAATCCTTAACTGACAGAAGTAAAAATGAAGTTGTTATAACGACACTGTTAGAATTTCAGCAAGCATTGTGAGAGAATTCTTCTCATGGGAGTGGACAGAAAGATCATCCCTCCATTGGCGAGCGAGGGCATTAAACTATCAACGACCATCAATTGTGGTTAGTGTCATGGTTGAACGAGTGGATTGGTGAAATTGAGAAATTTGACAGTTGAATTTATTAAGTGGAGATTTGGACCGCTAAAGCTAAAGCTAAAGCTAAAGCTGAGTCACCTGATAGTGAAAACCTGCAGACAGCTGCAGTAAAACAACACAAAAGCTCATTCTTATGTAAAACACTCATTACTGCCCCCAGCAACAGTAGAAATATTACACCTCAAAGGCAAAATACTATACTTTAACCTATTATTAATGAATGAATGAATGAGTTTTGATTCAAGCAAGGACATTTGGCCAATAAGAGTCTTGTTAACTTCAATGACTCAAGAATACCAAATGTCACCTTTTTAAATGATACAGTTTCCCGTTATCCCACTCAGGTGACTCAGACTTATATAAAAACTCCTATCCGGTCCTATTGATCAAATTAATATCTACATTAATGACTTCATTTACCTGCAAACGCTGAAAAGGTGAAAGCTTGAAAGTACCACAAGATTTGCATCGGAGAATGTGGGTGTTCTCAGCTTCTCTTCTGTTTGGAAGAAAGAGTCACTTGACACTGATGTGACTTTTCTGTGACGTAGAAAAAAATAAAATAAAGCAACGGCCTTTTCCGTGGTAACTTAACACACGTGAAAGGAGCCTGTGAGTTTTGGAAGTGAATGAGGAGCAGTGCTGACACAAAATATCACTGTAGATTTACAATATAACTCAATTCTTTTTTCTTTCAATCCCAGCACCTTTGGGCTGCCTACAAGCACACATCAAGCGGGTGAGGTGTAGTCAGTGATATACATGACACGCGTCTCTAAGGACCCTTTGATTTGTATAATATCCTTCAGACAAGGTCATAGCAGTGCCTACGTCTTTGAAGATAGAGGAAAGAGAACATGTTCCCCCTTCATTGTGCCAGTGGAATAGAACAAACGTGAGATCACGGTGTCGAGGGGCTTCCACTCTTCAAAGTTGATATGAATCAGACATGAAACGATTTAGATAAAGTGATAGTTATCTTGATTCCTGGCGCCGTCCGTTGAATAGACAGAGTAACGCGTGGGGAAGCTGAATAGCTGTGTTTTAGTGTGAAATCCTAGGGAAACGTATCCATCTGGTGTATGAATAATTTAGGCTGCTCAAGTTGGTTCCTGTTGCTGTTGTGTTTGCGCTTGGCTTTCTCTCTCGGCTCAGCACCCCCACCACCACCGCCCGCCCTGCCTCCTTGACATCACTCCTGAGGCTTGTTTGTGATGCTTAAAGGGAAGTTGGGCCACATGAGGAATCGTGGGGAGGAGAGACTCACTTTCCCTCTGTGCTGTGCTTTCTGTCTCCCTTATTCTGTCTTTCCTAGACTGACACAAACCTCAGATAAACAGTTTAACACCAACTGAGACACATATTCCATCACACACACACACACACACACACACACACTGGCATACTGCATGTGGAGACACTGTAGATGTAGAGAAACTGTAGATGTGCTCTGCTCTAAACATACAGTACACCTTGCAACCTTTGAAGTTTGAAAGCTTGGATTTCAATAATTAAAATCTGATCATTAGTGTGCACTGAACATTGTGTTAATAAGACTGGGTGTGACCGGTAATAGATTTTTACGTGGCACTCATAAATGCATTATGCAGCACTTAACAGAGATCCATCAGAGTTGGTGAAAGTTCTTCTTACACAGAACATAAGTGTAGGGACTTTAAAATGGATTCAAAATGCTGAATTACCCTAAATCACCCCCCCAAGCAAACACACACTCACACACACACACACACTGATCCCACTCATATACAATTTAAATCTCATTATTCCAGCTACGCACATATACACACACAATTATAAACCAAATTTGCACATGTGCCTGCAAGAAAACATGTCCTGACAATGCAGAAGTGTTAGTGGACACATACAAGACACACAAACATGCAAATCCACTAGTATACCAGGCCAGATATACTCGCTCTGCATTGGTTAATTTATTGTAAAAATGCAAACATGCTCAGGTTGAGTTGTGTCCTCTGGTGTAATCCAGTCCCTGTCTTTAAAGGAACCAGTCAGGATGAGGGGGGTGGCATTGAGGAATAGGAGGAGGGAAAGATGGAGAGAGAGAGAGAGAGGGAGGGAGAGGGAGAGAGAGAGAGGGAGGGAGGGAGTGAGGGAGGAGGGGGATGTGACAGGCCCTTGGAATCTCAACCTCTCTCTCCTGGCGCCCGCACTAATCAACCCCTGTAATTTATGCAGAAAATATGATTTATATTTAATTTCACTACACTTGCATTGTTAATTTGAGATGTAATTAACGCGTCGCCACGGCAACTAATTTCTCAATGCCGTAAATTATCACCGCCTTTTCATCAAAATTCAGTTACTTTGGCTCCTGTGTGCACTGTTGTGATGCAATTAGGTTACCAGGGCAACCCCAAAGTGTTAATTTTCTTTTGTTATATTGCAGCGAGGCAGAAGTTTTTATACTACAAGTCATATTCACTTTTTTGATGAACAAAGAACTTGGGTTATTTTTTCTTACTTGAGTAAAAAAAAAAAAAAAAGAAAAAAAAAGGGGGGGGGGCAGGAGTGTTAAACGGTGCCTGTGGAACATGCTGCTCATGAACACAAGTATACAACGCTGCATGCTGCTCCCCCCAACACTTTTTATACAGTTGCGAAGTGAACTGATTTATTGCTGAGAATTCTGTGCTATTGCAAGTAAAGGTGTTTCAAAGTTGTCCTTTGGGAAAGGGCATATTTGTCAAAGGGAATCTATATAAATGAGAAATGTGTTCATTGTTCAAATTTAAGAGAGCTCGGTCTTTCTCCATTCAACCCCCCCCTTCCCTTTCCTCTCTCTCATTTTGTCTCATACATACAAACACACACACACACACACACACACACACACACACACACACACACACACACACACACACTACAGCACATTTTCAGTACTCTCACTCTTTTTATTCCCCCAACAGTGGCTGTGAAATGACTCGATATTTTAATCAACTGTATCTAATTTGCACTCCAGCAGAAGATAGGGCCACATGTGTGCTGTTGTTGCCCTGGCTGGCACTGAGTATGCCCACCGGATGGCTCTGAGCCGCCCTGGATTGCCACGCTTGCCAGTCTCTGTGGCCCACTCGGCCCGTCCGTCTCCATTCCATCCCCCCTTAGCTAGTCTTCAGTGGAAATATCAGGTCATTGGCTGCTAAGCTCTGGTTAACTGCAAAGGTAATTAAATTTGTAAGCAGGCTTTTTGAATCTTTTTAGCCTCTTCGGTAATACCAGCAGGGATTACAGCGTTTTTGAAGCACAGCTCTATTTTGACGCCCCGGCAGAAAGCGGCCAAGTCCCAGTGACCGGAGAGGGTTCACAACAGGCAAAGCTTTAGCTGTCTGACAGACCCAGAGCCATGACGTCTTCTTTACTGTGGCCATACACAGGTAGGAAAGTCAGGAAAATTGTTGGTTATTACAAAGAGCACTCCCTCCAGTCAAAGAGAGTAATGCACCTCTGCGTTAATGTGTATGTGTGTGCGCATGTTGTCATTTTTTTTTTTTTCTGAAATAGTCAAAACAAGTTTATTTATTATTCGATGCCCAATGGCTACATCAAAAAAAATACTGGTCACCTAACATGTGGCAAATACCTTCATTTCACTTGTGTCCATTAGATTTTCATTGGCGCTGCCATGGCACTGATTTGCCTCATTTGTGGTAGCGAAGAGAAGGAGTCTACTGTGAAGTGGAGAATCCCTTTTTCATATCACGATATTGTCCCTGCTGACTTTAAACAACAGTTTGACATTATTTGCAAAGACAGCATAATATAAGAGGATTCAGCGTAGGCTCTCTGTAGAGGGGGACCATGGGGAGAATCCCAGCAGAGGCACGTTCTGAAGCCCTTGTTTCCCATGACTCTTTCGATTTAAAAAAAAAAAGAAAAAAAAAGCACCTTTCTGATATCATTTTGCCTGTTTTAAAGCATTACCTAGCACCAAAGGAGTGATACTGGTTCCTGTGAAGGTTACATGACAGTTGTTTGATTGTAACTGGAAGCTCCAGTGCTTTGATCCCTCCCTGTCTGATCTTTTAACTATAGATTAACTCCACCCCAGAGTATAAAACAAGCATGCACTTGTCTTAGTTATCACACCTATGGTAAATACCAGGCATTATGAAGAAACTCCTAAAATCTTAAATGTACTTCATCATCTCCAGAACAGTAATGTGCTGCGTGTTCTGCCTCATTTAGAGACCGTAGCTCGTTGTGGATAAGACTCACGGCAGCGCTGTATAATTCTGAGGCAAAGTTATCGGCTTGAATGTCTTTCTTAGACAGAAAGTAACTAACAAAGTCATTTGTCCACTGATGTCAAACTTTGTCTAAATAACAATTAGAAGTCACAATGAGACTGAACTGCCTAATCAAAAGCAGTGTAATAGGACATCTAACCTGTCTGGCAAGTCTTGCTTGATTAAAACAACATAGTCAAAATATTCTCGCTGTTGTCCTGGTGGATGAAATATACGAGTGTAAGCAAAGGTCATCAAGGAAGTTTTTATGTAACTCGCTCTCTGTAAAAACACTAAGTTGATTAGACTTGTTTATTTATTCAGGTCCAAAAGAGTATTTGCTTTTGTCGCATTTATTCCCATTTTGCCAGCACAAGGGGCCTTGGAAGACGAGTTACCAAGGAACACAAAATTTTAATTAGTGTATTTTAATCATTCAGGCTTTTCAAGCTAATCCACAGACCCCTGAGAATTCCCAAGATGCAGCTCTGTGCTGCTTTACCATTTATTGTTGAGTCTATTATAATTACTGTTAGCAGGTGGGGGCAGGGAGACGTTTATTATGTTTTTCCATCTTTATTATAATTACTAGAAAAAAATGAAAGGATGCTGTTTCATTAAGTTTAGAGATGATGCCATTTTCCCCCTGTTTTTCCCCTCAATCTCCTTCCTGCCTTTGTTCCATAATGCTATTGTGCTGGCTTTCATTCCAGGGCTTTCATACGTTGCACAGCTTTATGAGAAAAAAAACAACAAAAAGAAACAGATCTCTTATTAAGAACAGAAGAGGGGAAAGATGGTCTTAAAGAACTTAATTTCTGAGACAGTTTTCCTCTTTCTTTTTTTTTTTTTTTTTTTTCAAATCCAAGCAGTGCTCTGAGTATGAAGTTGATGCATCCTCTGAAACACAATTGTTTAATAGAGTTGGACTGGGATCAGAACAGAAATGCAAAAAGTAGAATATGTTTGCCTCTCTTCCACACTCATCAGTAATGAAAGATAAGAGGACTGCAGTAAATCTTTAAGCCCCATGCTTTTGGTGCTCTGCAGGGATTTTAGCATCTTCTAGGAATATTTTATGTTTGCCTTTTTGTTTAAATACTTTTTTGCCACTCCCTCTCCCTCTTGAGTCCCAAATGTGTGGCACTTGTGTATCTAAAGCAATCAGGCAGCTGAAGTTTTGAACAGAATAAATTGGTGTTTTCACCATTAGATAACTTTTTGTATCCCTATTTGTGATACTTCTTAGAAGTGAGTGTACTTTATATGGCCAATCAACTTTTAGCACAACAGTCTTGCTTTTTAGAATGACGAGAAGCTGCATTTAAAACTGAATGTGTCTTTGTGTATGACAGAGAAAAAGACGTCAGCCGCTTCTGTTTCTACGCCAGATGGGTTGACTAGTTGATCGGAACTTGTAGTATGGTTATGTCGGAGTCAACTACATCACATAAAACTTAACGCTTGCCATCATTTCAATGCCTGTCAAGGGCACCATTTTGGCAATGGATCTCATCAATTTTCTTAAGTGAGCAGATCTGAAGCTGTCACTCGGCTAGAAAGCAGTATACTAAAGAACTTTATTTCAGAATGATGTCATTAGACTTCCAGTCATGTTAATTGATATTAAGCTGTAGGCTTTTGTTCATAAACACCTGAAGGATAACATTCATTTGAAAAGAGAATTAGCATTTTGCTGCTGACGGATACAACCACATGCAGAAGGTGCAGGTTTTAACGGGTCTTGGAGATCACTCAACACATACTTTTGCAAACATTCAGTTCATAAAAGCTAAGTTGAAACAGTATTTCAGTTATTTATTTATTACCCAACAGCAATGACGTGACATTTCTGTACTATTGCCACAAGTCAAGACAAGAACGCTTTACTGTGAAGAGGCAAACAGACAGATTCACTTCTGTGTTTCAATGTAGAGATAAACACCGGAGCTTCCTTTGTAAAGGAGCAGGATACTGTCTTTGCATGTGTACTGTTACATTTTATGATGATTGATTGTATTTGATCTGATGACTCAAAGAGAAAGATTTACACCTGTTGCACCTAAAAGTTAAACAAAGAGGTTTTACTCAGACACTTTATGTTTGTTTTTCCTTTAATTTGTCATTCTTGCCCATCTGTTTGTGATATATACTGTGATACCTGAGAAGTGATATGATATTAAACATTGTAATGGTAAAGCCTTGTCACTATCAACATCCAGTCTGTGCTGATGGTTGACATATTAAGGCTATAACCACTCTGTTGCTATTCATATAGAAACAGAAATGGGTGTTGTCCTTGACAGAGAAGCTGTTTCACACGTCCTACAGTACATGGCTGTGAGAGAAGCTCTGTAAACACAAGGGTTTATGTTTTCCAGAGAAATACACATACTGTATATCCTCAGTGTACAGGTAGTACTAGTGTGCTCTACTTGTTGCTTTCAAACAGCTGTTGCTTTTATTATCTTGGAAAGCAGGGTTTCTGCTGGTGGTTTGCCATTAGCCAGTTATATAGCTAAGGCGCTAGCTGTCTGAGAGTGGGTAGCCAGGAAGCAGCAGCAGTTTGACCGTGTACTTTTTTTTTGCGTTTTCTAGGTGTTGCACTCCGACTCATACTCACCCCATTGACCTTGACAATATGTAAAAATGTGATTAGTAATCCATAATATCCACTGAGCATATGTACCTTGTTTGGGTTTCTGATGCTGGGAACACACCCCCTTACACACACACACCCCATGCGTCTCTGCTGCGTTGCTGCTACTGCCAGCTCTATCTTTCTACATAGAGAGTTTACAGGCTACTCGAATGTTGAATTTATTTTCACAATAAATTAATTTCTGATTTATTTTGGATAGAAAATGTCTCTAAAATGCCACTGTCTCCACATGCAGCTGCTAAAATGGTGAAAAATAGGTGAGAACCCGATTCTCCAAATCATGCGACGCAGCCGCAAGGGGTGAGATATGCATCTCTGCTCTGTTAACATGGGCAGCCGCCATGCACACGCCACACATCCAGTATTTTTCCGACCTGAAATGAGGTCCTGCTCTGTATTGATGCTCCAAGGTGGCGAGAGGACATTTTTGGCCAAGAAACCCTAATGTATCTGAGCCAATCCCACCATTCATTGATATGAGTAGCTTAGACTTCCACAGCTGGCCAGGATGACACAGAGAACTTTGGCAGGCATTGTAGGTTAATGTAGACCTGCCACCCTTTAACTAGTCCAGCATCCCTTTAGAGCAGATTTACATTTAGGATTATTGTCAGTGAAAATCAGTTCTGATGCCAAGCAAATCTGGTTTCATTCCTACTCATGAGATTTCATACCGCTGTTGAAAGTTATTGTTTTCACCTTTACTCCCTTTACATCAGCCTGTTGGACTTGAAACTGTCCTCTCTCAATCCATTTCTGAAATTCTTCAAGCTTCACTGTGTACTTAGCACCACATCATTGCTCTATTCTGGGATGTTTTTGAGGGCAGAATGAAGAGGAGACCAGGCCGTGATCTCAAGTGCATATTTTTCGTGTTTTCATGAAAAATTCCACATCTTCTCATGAGGTGGCTTTCAGGAAAAAAAAGAGAGATATATTTCAGGACAGGTCCTTGGAAAAAATAATTAATAGACCTTTGAAGTGTGAAAGGCCATCCTAATGCAATTATAGAGTCTTTGTGAAGTGTCAGGATTTTGGAATTATAAAATCACTCTGGATTGGCAGCAGTAATTATGGTGGGTGAAAGAGAAATTCTCTCATACCTTTGCTGATACAGTCTATCAACTGCCTGGTCGCTCCACACTGTTCAAGGCTTTCATAGTTTTCTATGCTGGCACTAAGGGCTTTGTAGTTATGAAATGTCTATCTTTAAACAAAAATGAAGAAAAAATGGTGTAGGGTTATAAAGAGGTACTTAACTCCTCATTAAGTAACAGCAAACAGCTTGTTCATGTAATATTTGACATGATCAAGGACTCGTTTTTATGTTGTTTTTTCCTGTTTTGTTAAGAGAGTATTTTTATATTTATTCTTCTTTTTGGGCTCTGATGTATAGTTTGTATAATATCAGTAGAATTTAGCCGATTAATTTGTTGAGAAGGCAGGTAAACAATTTTGTGAAAGTTAAACTGAGGCATCTTGTGTTTGACCTCTGTGCTCTGTTGACTAATGTTTTAGAAATCAAAGTCCGCATATGTAGAAAAGGTTGTATAAAGCCTGTTGTGGCTCACTGTCACTTGAGTCAATTTGAAAATGGAATAAATCTGGGGGTCTGAGTTAGCTTTTGCTTAAGGCTAGAGACTCGGGGCTACATTAGCAGCTACTAGAATAACACAGCCTCATATCCTACCAAACTGTTAGTGGTTGAGTTGCATTAGGGGTAATGTGTCAGGTTTAATGAATAACAATGCATGAAATAAACAAAGATGCAGCAATTAACGAGCAGATTATGTTACACCATGTGACAAACTCTGCATTCAGAGGGGGCACAAACAAAATCAAGAAAACCTGGCTAAATTTGTCCAAAGCAAGTTTTAACAGAAACATTGTGTTTGAACCAAAAAAACAAAACAAAAAGAAGGGCCAGCGTGCTCTTGTGCACAGCTTTCTGATTTGAAGATGACTATAGATAGATCGATAGATAGATAGATAGATAGATAAATACATAGATAGATAGATAGATAGATAGATAGATAGATAGATAGATAGATAGATAGATATTTTATTTAAACCCCTAGGGGAAATGTATGTGTCCATTAGCTCATTGTTGATAATAATAACAATAATGATAATAATGATAATAAAGATTGTCAAAAACTCATACATTTGTGAAAAAATCTTTGCACTCAAACTGCAGGGATAGACCACTGCTTTATGAAACCACCTGAATTTTTCATCACAAAATAATATATGAAAGAGCCAAAAACACCCATAATGCTTTCTTTATATAGTGTATTATGACAAGCTCTGAGACACAAGGAGTTTACAGATGCATTACAGTAGTTTTACACAAACATGGTTTTCCTGAGTGGTTTGATGGACAGACTAAGTCTTGGAGGCAAGAAAATCGTGATTCTTATTTTATGAGAGATGTGTGTGTGTGTGTGTGTGTGTGTGTGTGTGTGTGCGCGTATGTCCTTTCTAACAGGCCAGTGTGGAAAGGTGGACTCTAACTGGATCAGAGGTCGTGATTAAGTTGCACAGCTCTTATCCAGGTTCAAAAAGACAATACTGAGTATAAACATCACAGCAGAGAATAAATGCTCTGTGTGTGGTACAGTAACAGGACACTTTTTATTGGACCTCTCAGTAGCATGGCCTTGATAAGCTTTGTGGAATAATAATGAGCGCATCTGTTCTTTACACACAGACAGCCAGGTGATGTTTAGGTTTTTGTATAATAGTAGGGCAAGTGATTCCATTAGCATCCATGATGGGTCTCCTGGGGTTACTGAGGACACAAAGCCTGGTTCTGCTTTTTTCCCCTCTTTTATTTTTATTTCTATTTTTTTTTTTTTTTTTTGAATAAGCTTGATGTCTGTTTCACTGTGATGCAGCACAGAGACTCTTTCACATTCTGATCCAAAGGTCCATGTGTTTAGTTTGAGTGAGGCAGGTTAGCCAGGCCTAATAAAAGTGGCATTAAACAATCAGACTTCTCCCCTCACACAGCACCCACGTCCACATCGTACAAATTACTGCTCAATATGGCTGCAATCATGCTCTTAACATGGAGCTGGTTTGGAGAGGAGCTTTTCTAATTATGGGCAGTCTGTAAAAGATTGTTGTTGTGATTACAGCACAGGCACATGCCCTAGTGCAGAACACATACAAAATCAACACCGGCAAAAACGATCCTGGTTACTGCCGTAGCTCTGAAGGTTTGTTGTGAATATCATATTGTGTAGTGTATCACGATTATATGAAATGATATTTAAAGAAAATGTAAATACATCTTAAATTCATCAAGAAGATTTTTCATTTATCTTTGGGTTTGGGTTGGATTTCAAACACTAATATACATACATAGCATCAGCTTCTGCGCACTGTGCTTGGTATGGTATAGGCATATGATGCTTTATCTGGGGGCGCAGTGATTTAACTGGGACACATTTCTTTCTAGCAGTCATGTGTCAAGAAGAACACAGAGACAAGATCAAGAAATCCTAATTATAATGACAAAATCACAGAGGGTACAACACGGCCAATCAATCTGATAGTGACAATTACAGACATAAAGGGCAAATAAGAAATATGGCATTGTGAGAAACTCACTTTTATCACTCCATAGCTTTTCTATGGATGACTGTGTGTGTGTGTGTGTGTGTGTGTGTGTGTGTCCATGTGTGTGTCTGTGTTGGAGTGTTCTGTTGCTACTTCAGTTTTCTGTGCCCTGATCCAGAGAGGTGGAGGGAGCCTCCACTACGGTTTACAAAAAAGACTTTGGCTCAATATCGCCTTAGAAAAACTCCTCATTCACCCAAACCGCCACACGTGCCCTTTTCCTGTCTCCGTTTATTACACAGCCATGATCCTCTTACGAAGGCTTCCTCTCCAGTGGAATACCATATGTTTCTAGTTAAGCCCAATTTCTTTTTCTCATCATTCAACACAAGCATTTGCCAAGCCAAAAGCATTGAGAAAGCCTCACTTCTGCCATTCTTTTTTATTTTTTTACCCCCTGACATGTCTCAGAATATTTCAAATCGCTGAGGTTTTAAATTAATTTACAGCCACAACAAAAGAGCTCAGCGTTTTAATAGCATTGTAAGTAATTTTAAGTTAATTCAGTAACCTTTGAAATAGAGTTCAGGCAGCCACTAAATTGTGGTTGCTGTTGACGAACAGAGGTCACACAGAGGGTTCCAGCTTATTCATCAAAGGATTAGTGGGATATCATTTTGGAATCACCATTTTTTTATCCAATGGTATTTGAAATGTGTCACTGATGCACTGCGGAGGACTTGAAAGTCTATTGTCAATTTGGTTTAGATTATTTTTTATCGCTTCAACTTCTTTGCATTCACTTCTAACATTTCTGAGCAGCAACTATTGTGATGAGAATTAAGCAACAGTCTTTTCTGAAATTACCAAAGGTGTCTGTTTAAAAGCTTTCAGAGGTACATTATGCAGGTAATTCTAGTGTAAATTGAATTGTGAATCATCCACAGCAGCGACACAAAAATATTACAAAAATCCTCCAGCATGTGATATATAATTTTCTTTCTACAGGGAGAAGTCATCCATGTACACTGTTGAACAGTGAAAACAGGAACGCAGCTTGTCATTAGTAAGTGAAATCTGCATTATTCCAACTCAAAACAACACCAGCCAGTTCATTTCAGTACGTTTTATCGCTTCCACTGCTTCACAACCAACAACAAGAAATAAGTGGTTCCCTTCATAATGTATTCAACAATATGAGAGTATGGCTGTGGTGTCACCTCCTTTTTAGTGTGAATTTCCCCCCCACATTAAATGTAAGCTGTTATAGGGCCCAAAGGAGCTCAGTAGTCTATTTTCCAATGATGTTGTCAACCATGTGGCTTACACCCCTGAGAGGTGAAGGTAATCAGCCTTTTCATCTCCAGAGGAGGGGCACTGTCGAGGTCCTGGCTGACTCCATATTTTCCTCAGCCGTCCTCACTGTCTGAGCGAAGCGTCGCTCTTTCTGCACTGAATCTTTTATACGTATGTGGACCCAAATCTCTTATCGCACTTTAGTACATCAAGATGTCCTTTTATGATTTTCCTTTAAATGCTCTTTGATGTAAGTGTGTGTGTGTGTTAGGAAGCTTACCACTCAGAGACAATATGTTGGACTGCTCTCCCAAGATTAATGACACAACCAAAGCCGTAAAACAAAGATCTGAAGATGGGTGTTTGAAGTATGTCATTTAATAAATGTTTGTGTTTCTTTTTTTGGATTATGAGCTTGAACTAAATTCAAGGATACAAAAAATTCAGTTTGTCTCCATGGGTCTCCGGGAGCAGTTCTCATTTCATTTTTACAGTCTCATTATATCCTGGGGTCTCTCTCTCTTAAACAGCACTGGCAAAAGAAGAAAATATATATATATATGTGTGTGTGTGTATGTATATATATATATATATATATATATATAGATGGATATAAAAATTGTCAACATCCTATTACAATAATCAGTTTCAGATGTAGCAAACTATTGAGGAATGGAGGCTCTAACTTTTCTTGTAAATCCTGCGCTTGCATGTGTTTATGTTCTTGTGAATGAACAGGAATCAGCACTTAGGCATCAAGATCAAAACCTAATTATGAGAAAAAGATCAAAACCCCTAAATTCCCTCATTAAAGAACAAATTTCCTATAAGGCTTTGAAATCACTTTTCTTCTGAGAGCACATGCACGTCTGCATTTCTTTTGTGTAGGTGTTGAAACAATTGCTCTCCTCTGTGCACCTCCCTAAAATAGCAGACGTACAGGGCTTGTAAGAAAATTAGTCAATTTAATTTCCTTGAGTAATGAAAATGTCATGCACCATTTAATAAAACTGCAAGAAAAAAGTCTGTGTTTCACACGTTGGAGATAGCTAGGCCCACATGGATTTGAAAGTTTGACAGTTGCCCCTTTTGATGTTTTCTCTGAGTTTTGTTTCTTTTTTTTTCTTGATGTGATTTCAAATTAATCTCAACAGCTTGGATGTAAATATGAAAATGAGACTTGTTTGGTCTCCCCCTGACAACCCAGAGCACTGCTGGCTGAGGTAACCGATATCTCTTTCCCCTTTAAACTGCAAATTATTTTACGTTTATGAGTTTGTCTCATCTTCAAGGTCAAAAATGTAATTTTTGCTCTTTCAAAGGGTTATAACCTTAAAAGAGAACCTCCATCCTTGCTGATTAATGAGAGACTCTTGCATTTGATGTTTCAACGGTGACATTTTAAACTTTAAATATTTTATATGCATACCTATGAAAAAAATGAAGATAT
>NW_019525414.1:3260866-3261653 GCF_002814215.2 Seriola lalandi dorsalis | reverse complement strand
AGTTTGACTAGGGTTGATATATCTTTTTACTGTGATGACCTGACGTTGCCTAATTGTCCTTTTCTTTTTCTTTCTTTCTTTTTTTTTTTCTTTTAGGGTTTTTTTTTCCCTTTGTACTTTATTTTCCTCTCATTGATTAGTTGGTTTTGTTTTGTATGGCTGCTGACCATGTCTTGACTTAATGCTTCCAAATCCTATACCAACTGAACCATTAAAGAAATTTTAAACAGTGAAAAGTTGCTTTTTCTTCTTTTCTCCATGATAAAGTTCAGTGTCTTCAAACATGCAGCCCAGAGATTAGAAACTTGTTCTTAAAGCCCATAATGGCTGCTTGTCTTCAGATAAGGCCTCATGCAAAAGTATTCAGCAAAGTCATAATAATGGTAAAATCACACTTTCTTTGTTCCTCTTATCGCCTGCATAGACGAGTCGTGTTCAGTCTGATAAGTGAAAAATGCAGCTTGTGTACAAAGACATGCTAAACTTTCAGATTGGTCTGAAAACTGCAGGGCTACTGTAAAGCTAAATAATTATGAATTTGAGCTCTCAATAGTTCATTCTTGACCTTCAACACAGCAAAAAAAAAAATCTTCTCAAAGTACACTTACTTTCTTATTCTGCGGCTTTTAACATGAAGCATGTCTCTCATTTGCTCAGTTGTTATTAAACTATTTTCCATTATATTAACAACTTGTTTGGACATCTAGAGAAATTCTTAGTCTTCATAACATCATGAGCAACTTCACTCAAGGGCCACTTACTTGCTTGTTCAGGAGCTCCCAGACAT
>NW_019525414.1:3241057-3260308 GCF_002814215.2 Seriola lalandi dorsalis | reverse complement strand
AGAGAGCTGCTGTAGTTTGTCAAGGTAACAGTGAATATGATAATCTGACCAAGAGGCCACTTTGCCTTTTGTAGAGATACTCTTTTAATTGCTGAAATCTAATTATGAAATTGGAAACAATCCAAATAGCATCAAATAGTTTACTATCAAAGAGGCAAGATTTCAGTGTGTAATTCTAATTTTCTATGTTAAAATTTTCTTTTTGTGCTTTTCTCTTGTCAAATTGACTATAGAGAGTGAATTGCAGCGTTGAGTTTCCACAGATCTGCAGTGTTTGTCTTGGTTGTGTCCTCAGCCTTATCACTGCTCCCACAGTGTTCCCCATGAAATTGAAATACTCTGTCATTGGTTTTGTCTTTAGACATGGATTGGCTCATGACGTCATGCCAAATATTTTAATGCAGGGTTACTGTACATTTTGTATAAATGGCGTAAGCAGTTTTAAAATATGTCCATAAAACTAGACTTTTTGGCTTCGGCAGTGAAGTGCTGGATTTAGGATGGGGGCCCTGTCAGCTTCAGGGACATTAACATCACTGTCTCCAAGATGTTCCCATTACCACCGCTTCTTTGAAAATTAATATGTGTGTTTAATGCTTGATGACTTGCTTTCCTACTGGCCAGCAAAGCTTAATGTTTAATTTAAAAGTCACAGTGTGCTTTGTATGTCAGAGCTGTGCAACAGTCCCAGGTCTTAATCAGGATGACAGCACACAAATCAAGGATGGATTTAGAAAGAATATGCAAAAAAAATGGAAACAGTAGCATTTAAGATACCGACCTCCATGATTATAGGAGGTGAAAACCACACATGTGCTTGTGTATCCTTCACGTTTCTGCATGGGCTTGTATGTATATGATGTGAAGGAGTTGAGCCTTCTTCAGCTTTGTGTCCTAGATTCGGTTGTCATTTAAGCCAAGACAGTGATTGTGTGTGTGTGTGTTTTTTATTTAAATATTAATTTGGTCAATTATGCAGCTTAATTTCTTAATAACCTCCACTGTTCTTGGCTGTGCATTTAGATAGGTGAAATATTTACCCAAAGTAGGATTTAAACAGGGACATGTTTTCTATAAGGGCATCGTTTGTTTTCTCCTCCTATTTGCTCCTGTGGGGGATTAATACTGTCAATCACATTGACTGGCACCTCTCAAATCACACCCTTGCAGCAAAGTGGCTGATTTTGTCAGGGAGAGAATGGCGTTATCGGTAGAACCTTGTTTGGAGACTCACAAAACCGCTAAACCCGCAATTCATGGGAGATCTGTTTACAATCTGCACCGGCCATTGACTGCTAAACAGCCCGCGCAGATCCATCCTGGGCCACTCCGAGGAGGAGAGGAGCAGAGCAATTACATCCTCAAACAGCAATCTGAGGCTAGGTCGGCATGCAAACAGACATCAAGTACACACACAAACACTGACAGATTCAGACACAAGCAATACGTTTGCTCAAGACTTTGCGGAGTCTTGTTAAGCTTTGGGCATGAATATGTTTGGCCTATCTAGTGTTGCATGTGTACTGTGCAGTACAGTCATTCTGCTGACATGTAGGTCTGAGTATCTAATTTTACTTTCCCTGATTCAGAAGCAGCACGAGAAACCTGAATCCTGATACTTAGACACTATTTGATAACGGAAATTTAACAAAATCTGTCACAATTTTTTTTTTTTTCATGTGATGTGCTCAGATCATTGTGGATTAAAAAACAAACAAAACAAACAAACAAAAAAAACCCCCCACAAGATTAAAAATTAAAAATCTGACTCCATAAATAAACTTTGTCATTTGATACTAAAACGCTGGCACGATGACAAGCCACTCACCTCATTTGACCAGATGTGGGTCGAAGGTTCTCTGCCCAAGTTAAAGCTGCACATGTTCACATTTTGTTTTGTCACATGACAGTATATGATAAAAAAAAAAATGCTCAGCTGTGGTCAACCTCCAACATTAGCTGCATTGAGATCCCATGTTGTCCTCAGCATTGAGGCTTTTACACTACAGCAGTTCACAATATGGTTTACTCACAAACAAAATTGTTACAACCAGAGACATAATATTATTTCCATCCATATTTTCTGTCTTTTTTTAGATGATTTTCACACATAGCTTTTGGTTTTGGTGAAAGTAAATCATATGTCTTAAATATGGTTCTAGAGGGCAATTATAATGGTATGCTCACTAAAGAAGTGAGATATCGCTTTAAATGTTTTGTACCGTATGTTTGTGTTGAACAGTGTATTTTGTTGCACTCCATATTGAAGAAGAAATTTCCCCTGCACCACAAAATATACTTAACGTTTGCAGCTGACAACATGAACACTTGGCAAATGCTCATTGGATAAACGATTATTGTGAGCCATCACAGCAGAAACACCAATTACAAACCCTACTGTTTGTTTTATCATTTTCTGAAAAACACTGAACTGGTGCATCGCAGAAGACCTGAGAATTCTTTTTTTTTTTAAAGTATCAGGTCTAAACCGCCATCGATAATACATGATACATTACAGTTACACTTTTTATCATCGGGAATTTGACGGTTTCATGTCTACGGTGAAACAACTTCTCAGATAAAACCTGAATCCAAATGCTGTTCTTTGAACTAACATTGAGCCAAGCAGGGAGGTTTGTTTGCCTTACAAAGCGAGGTTGAAAGCTATAAAGATATCACACGAAGATTAAAAGCATTAGAGGCGATGTCAGTGGATCATTTTATTTTGCCCACCCTACTGCTAGTCAGCATCTTTTTTTTTTTTTGGTTGTTGTTAAAGGACATATGGCCCTTTAATCCAAAGAGCCTGATTGTTGTTTTTACAGCCCCGGAAGTGTTTCTCAATTGGGATGCACTAAATCATTGCTCCGCTCAATGCTATATAAAATGGCTAAAGATTGTCCAATGGGGAACACGTCGTGTATGTGCTTTCCTGCGTAGACAAAGCAGCTACTCACGTCTGATAGTGTTTTTCTGACTCCTATGTTCATTTAGGGCTGAACACAAACATAGCTTAAACCTACAGTATTCGTATTACACATTATGAAGTGCTGGATCAGTAATCACTATTTTGAAATCTTGCCTAAGACAAATAAGTCAGTGGAAAACCTTGAGTAGCTGTGTGTTGAAGTGAAGTGTTTGAGCTGTGTGTTGAAGTGATATGTCACAATAGGTGTCAGTCACGCTTTACGGTTCTTGAAATGTAAGCCCCATTCTGTATAGTGCCTCGGGCATTAAAGCTTGAGGATGATGCAAACAGCTAAGTATATTGCTTCATCCATTAAAGGATTTTAATAGTTGAGTTACATTATTGATTTTATTTTACAGTGATAAATACATCACTGATTGAAGGTTTCTCACGTCAAAGATGAATTGCATTAGTGTGGCTTTTTGAGGAGTTAGAACAGAGATAGGACGCATAAAGGCCATAAAATCTGTATATGTGACACTTAATGTGCGCATTACAACTGTGCTGCTGCAGCCTTTTCACAGTATTATTTTAAAAAGCCGTAATGAGTAATCAGAAGAAGGAACTATAAGCAGCCGCAGTCTTTACACATTTTAATTTGTTATTATTAAAGTGCACCAACAATATGATGGGACATGTTCAGAACTTTTGTATATACCATGGTTTTATTATATCAAATTGAACTGTTGCAAAAGATTTATCCTGTATTGGTTTTATTTATCCACCTTTTTAGACGATGACACTGGTTAAGTGTCTACGCTCTCATCCTGCCAAAACAAGACATGATGCACTGTGCAGCGACAAAACAAACTAATAAACAGACAAAAATAAATACATCTAACCATGTGCATGCGAGAATTTTTATCTGAATTTGGTATTTAGAAGATTTGGAGTGAATGATGATATGTGACAATCAGTCACAGCAATTAGTGTTACTGTTAAGAAGCCTTTTTGTTTTCTCTCACCCATACAGAATGTCACAAATAAATCCTCACTTGCATTTGCATATTAATTGGATCTGAGACGTCAAGCATCTTTCATTAGGCAAAATGATCTGCATATTTGGAGACATAAAATAGTTTATTTCAATGTGGGAAAAGAAGTCATTGAAAATTGACCGCATATGGGATGTAAACTTTGGCTGATCCATTAACCCTTTACCCCCTGGCAGCAGATTGAACACAAAGCAACAACAGGGTGATTAACAATGGGATGATGTTCCTCAGACTAAACAATGCTAAGCCAGACGCGAGAAAAATAAAGCAGCAGTGACATCAATGGCTTATTATAAGGTATAACTTATGTTTTATGTACATCTGTACATTGTGACACTTTCAAAATCAGTGAAATTCAGTTACTGTTTCTTTTTTTTTTTCATTAGAAAAGTAAAAACAACTCCAGACAACTTAACAACACAGTAGATCGCACAGCTGCTGTTTTGCATGATCTAACTATGAATGAAGTTTTATTTGTGGAGTAAAAAAGGCAGTGCGTGCAGCAACATGGAAATTGTATGAATATCCCACAATTTCTACATTTTACTCATCAGCAATTCCAGAAAGTAAAAAACATGCCATATTTTCAAGCTCGGAAATTCTGTTATTGCATAAATCATACTTGTATTTGAATCAGCAGTTTTGTTTATCTTCTTTTCGGATTAGGCCTTGAGGGAACCCAACCCCATGATTATCGAAATCCCTTGTGTCATCTGCAGTTGTCTTTCAAAGTTATTCTCAATAGCTCTAACTCTGCTCTGCTAATTACTACAACAACCAACTTCCCTTGAAAGCATCATTTGAACATAATGTCCTATTGTCTTAAGATTGTGTACTTCCAGTGATAAAATTCTCTTTTCTCCGAGTGCGCTCTGTTCTTCAAAAGTAAATAAAATCCCAGGACAATAAGAAATGCCAAACAAAGTGGACAAGGGGGGAAAGATGTTGTTTGTCTGAAATCTTTGTGTGTCAGACACAACCGCGCTTTGTTTGCCGCGTCTGTTGGCCATTCTAAAGGGAAAAGTGACATTGGTTGGTTCGATACGATTAAGGCTCACAGGCTGGTAATGGAAAGGCTGTGTATCGCGGGGTCTACATAGTTAGGGGCTAGACTTGTGAATAATTTGATTAGGTTGCAGGGGAATATATCTGGAGGATTATGTAAATGGCGGTGCCCCCATGCAGAATTCTTTTGAACTCTTCAGAACTCACATCTGCCGGGGTCGACAGCTAGACAGGACGGCTGCCTTCTTGTAGCATGATTCCTCTGTGTTGGAGGAAGGTGTTTAAAGGTCATTTTCAGTACAAACAGACTTGTCCTGAAAGACCTCTCTATTCTAAAGAACTTCAATTTATTTTTTGTTGATGCCCATGCAATTATCATTTTCTTTGAGTCAACAATAGCTGAGCTTAGGACAATTATTGTTGTATACTAATTAGCCAGACTGTGTGCGTGTGTGTCACCAGTAACCTCTTGCAAGCACTGGATATGTACACACTGGAATGGCTTTGACCTGTTTACAATATATTTAAGGTTATATCTGCCTCTCCCTCTGTGCCGTCTGATTATGAGATTTTTCCCCCAAGCCTTATTTGGTGTATTTCTGGGTGGGGATATGTTTGTGTTGAGCACTATGGCAACCAAAGTCAAGGTGACCAAGAGCATGTTGCACACATTAGATTACCAGAATAGAGGCAGGAGACAATGCAGTCAGCACAAAATACCATTTATCTGCAGCCTGATTGTAGGGATTTCAGAGACCATCCCTGGGCTGGCTGTGGATTTATTGTGTCGGTGAGTCTGACCACTGCACCCAGTGGTTTCACAGTGGCTTCTGTGTATATATATATTTATATACCGTGTGCCTGGTCACAAACACCTTAACAGCAGTGGACAAGTGGATATTTTGGCTTTATATGGACAGGAGTTGGTATGTTACAGCAGACTGTTTTCTACCCTGTGGATGGAAAATGTTTCTGTGAAGCCTTTTTAAACCATATAAGTAACATTTGTTGAATTTCCTTATGAAAATGTTATCCGTATTTGTTTTGTGGAAAGACTGATACAGTGTAACAATGTTATCACTTCATTTGTACCATAATTCATATCTTATGTGAACACTGTTTGAATTCCACTCACAGTAACTCCCTTGCACTGTGCTGGGGGTGTTCTGAGCTTATTTGATCAATATCCAAAAAAGCTAAAATGCTCTGATATTAGCAGCTGGTTGAAAATCTGGCAGGCTCATAGCAGCACATGTTAAGTAACTCTGGCAACTTATGCTCGCTCGTGCACTGTGGCTGCAAGTGTATGTTCGGGGGGCCTTCAGAGATGAAGTGTTTGGGACCGCTCTGCAGAAAACGGAGGCAGTAGTGCCAACACAGTAAAAAACTTAATCGCTTTGGCAGGCTGTGTAGTTGTGGGATTCAGTCTCACTCAACAAAACATGAAAAAGAAAACAAGCAGATTTTTACAGTGCCTAACCTCTCGGTTTATTGAAACTTCCTTCCACATGTGAACCCCCATACTGTGATGGATACGTGAAATATGGGCAGCGTCTGACTTGCTCTCTCAGTCAGTTTCCTCTCTCAGAAAAGCCCAAGTCCTGAAATATTGACTGAAAATAAGCCTGACAAAACCTCCCACTTCCCCCCTTTGAGAATGTGTTTTTTTTTTTTTTCATTATTCCCAGGAATGTTTGCAGGGCAGTAAGCGGTTACTTCACCAACAGGAAGGATGATACAAGGACAAACTGTAATTATGTTCAAAGATGTAGATTCAGCCCAGTTTTTACTTGTAAAACTTGAGCAATCAGTTTTGGAATCTAAAAGAATCCTCTTTTGTGGTTGTCATGTGATATTGAAAGAGTCTGCTCTGCCCTGGCTTGTGACCACTTGTTGAAGGGGTTGGGAGTGATTTAGGGAGGGCAGCTGGATAACAGAGATTTTATTTATCTATTCTGAGAGCCCTTTATTTTTGCAAACAGTTCTCAGCTTGCAGTTGCTGCTTTCATGACTTTGTGGCAGATTTTATGAATTGTGTGAAATGAGTATGACTAAAGGGAGGAACAGCTGAGAGGGTGAATGTGTGGAAAAAAGTGAAGAAAATGGAGAATGCCAGAGATGTTAACCAGAGGGCAATGTGGATTTCTGGAAGTGCTGCTTGAAGTGCTAAATGCTGATTTCCTGCAGCTCTGGGGGAGGGCAAAACATTTTACAAAGGTCAGGGACAGGGACATGGGAAATGTACAAATATTTTTTTTTTTTTTACTTCATTCATGTTGGATTCAACATTTTCAGATTTTCAAGTTATAAATTAAATGTCCTTGATAAGGTTGCCATGATGGATCACCTTTCAAAGAATTCATGACATGAGGGTCATTAGAAATAGAAACTTTTTCTACCACACCTCGGTTACCCGACATTGTTTCACGCGCCTTTGTGAAACCTCTCCGAGCATCTGAATATGTGATTGTTCTCTGCCACTACGTGTGTGAGGATAGATATGGAGGCATTATTACCCAGGAGAGGTCAAGGGTCAAGCATTAAGCAAGCTGCCTGCTTGGATCCCTGCATCAGAGATTTCACTCTGTCAGCCCGGGAAATACTCCTGTGCCTTGTCTAAATAATCAAGGAGTCCTTCAGCGTACAAATTTGAAAACTGATAAATAAACACAAGAGACTAATATTAGGAGGAAGTATCACTGCAAGGAGCCCACAGTGCCAAAGTGAAATTTTCCCACTTAATTATAGATCAACAGAGTGGTGTTTACAGGGCCTTGCTCGGGAACAGGAATACCCTATTGGTCTCATGCTGTTACCTTTAGTCTCAGTTTCTTAGTTTCATAACAATGTTGTTTGACCTTCTACATAGGAACAGTTTGTTTTAACCTCATTCCTCCAAAAATGCAGGAAAACAATGGAACAGGCTGGGGTAGGAAGTCACATCTCACCATATCAAAAACAGATTAGAAACTAAAAAAAAGGCCAAAAAACATGAATGCATGAGAACAAAAGATGTGGCAGTGAACAAATAGAAGCACTCAATCATTTTTCCAGTATGTCTTTGATAGAATTATTTTGCTTATACTTGTACAGATGCTCTAATAAAGGTCCAAACACATGTATTGAATTTCTTTTGTTAAATATGTCTCACACCAACTGCACCGTCATTTTTGCCTTATATTTGCACATATCCCTTATCATGTGTAAATTTCATACCATGAATGTTATCGTTACTATTGTTTAAGTAGCAGTAGTTGTTGTTGTAGTACATCACAATCCTGAAGCTCTCACTTGTATCTAATCAAACTGTCTCCTGTTAGAATCTCTAAAGAGGGGACGAAGTTAGAGTGAGCATTATCACACAAACTCAAAATAACTGCAGAATTCAGACAGAGCCTTATTAGGCCATGAATCCACAATGGGAAGGAAGTGAACAAAAAATTTATTGACAAGCCGGTGTTCCTTTAGTCCAGGCACAGGACAACTTAACCTAAGAAAGAGCTGCTGTCCAAGCCCTTTACTTTGAGAAAAAGAAAGGTTTTGCGGACTGACACATACACTGACTTTAGTTGTATTAGTTTAGGTAGAATTATGTGGAACTTACAATGCATGAGGCACACACACACACACACACACACACACAGACACATCTTATGTCATTGCCTCCGGCTTATTGAAGCACATCACCTGTCTGAGTAATTGAATAAGTTCTTACGTAATTGATAGTGATGCACAGTATTGAAGTTGTTCCTCTATAAGTCTCACATACATTAGGATATCATGTTTGAAACTGCTCCCTGCTCATATGACGGTTGAGCTACAGACAATAAAATATTAGTTGAAAATAAGAGGAATTAGTTCAGTAAATTGACGAGATTTAGATTGTGTTTGAAAAACCACAGTCGCTGTCTATTTCTGGATCCACTTGATGAAAAAGTGGCCGTCTGTTACACAGCGTGCCTCACTTGTGTTTTGTTCTATTTTTGACCTGATTGTGTCCTTGAAAAGGACAAGAAAACTGACAGTCTGTGGGTGTGTGCATGCCTGCATATATGTGTTTGTGTGGCTGTCGGATAGGGTGGGGTGTGTTGCGTCACAAGTGCTCCAGTTTAGGAAAAGTGACACTTTGCCTTGAAAGACTCTTCGGGGGCAGTTAGATAAGGAATTTAGTGGCTTTATCACAAATGCCACTATTTAATTTAAAAGGGTGAGGCACTTAGGATCTGGCACCGGTCTTTCAGTCTAGTGATAAATTTGCAAGAAAGTGGAAAAGATTGGAGCCTGAGAGCAGATTAGCAGGATACAAATATAGAAGTGACATTATAGTGGGTATTAGTCAGGTGCTCCTCTGAACAAGTGGCTGGTTCCTGATAGGCCTGAGAACGAGGCCTGACTCCGGGCTGTGGGGCCGTGTTTCTGGCCACAGATTCGCCTGATTCTGACAGAAGAAAGTTTTAAGTTTCTCTTTTTAAAGAAGCGCCTTAAAACTGCTTCATGCAGAACATTCACACAGTACCTCAGTATATCAATCTCAAATTAGCTTTGATAACACTGTGTTAAAAAAAAAAAAAAAAAATGAGACCATTGCATTGTAAACTGGTTAATTCTTTGCTTTGCTTTCTGTGTCATTATTCTATTTGTTCCTGGATACAATTTGGCAGAAATACCCAGGAGCCTCAGCCAAAACAGAAAGAGGACTCATATTGAATTGCTCTGTTTGTTCAGGAACCAGCACACACACAATCCAAATGCAGGAGTTGACGTTTACTAATGTACGTGCAACAAACAATTAGTTGAATTTGAGATTCATTTGCTGATTACTTTCGCAATTATTTGGTTTTGACCATTAAATGTCAGAAAATTGTGAAAAATGACAATCGCAATGTCCTAGTATCAAAAGTATCTCTATTTAAACGGCTTCTTTTATCTGATTCACAGTGGAAAAACTTTTAAAAAATCAATTAACTATCACACACAACAAAGAAAAGAAATTGCGGTAAAAGATGTACTTGCACTTGTTTGTGGTTAAAAGTCTTCTGAGTCCATGTTGTCCTGTCAGTCAGTCTCATCAGAAGAGGTTCAGCCTGAAACATTGTGCTTGCTACTTTTTAGGTGGCAAAGGGAATAGGACATTTTGAATGTTAAACCTAGACGTATGAGGGCAGCTGCAATCATTTTTAACCTCATGATGCATGTTATCTTTTTCTTTTTTTTTTTTTTTTTTACAAACTTTAATTACGTTCCCATAAGCTGTCTGCTCGAACCGCTCTTTTTTACATAAAGCAGCACGTTCATACCTGTCCCGAGGGAGTTGTCAAAATTATTCTGAGAAAGAGTGGAAAATTAAGTAGATGGAGGAAAACTGAGACAGTGCATTCACACATAGGAACTTGCTTACAGTTTTCAGAAAACAGTAATGATAATTGATATTGATGAATGACTCTTTCCCCCTGTAAGCACACAGCAACACCGATTTTCCCATTTCTCTTCTCTTTTCTCTCATTGTCTGTCAGCGAGCCAAAATCCCCCCGAGTCTCTTATCTTTATTTTCCTCTGATCCTCTAACATACATTTCTATTTCGTTGCTAAACCTTCTCCTCTTCCGTTTGTTTCCCCCTCCCTCTCTTCCTCTCTCCTCTCCTTTTTTTGCAACAGTTGGTGTGTGTTCGTCTTGGCAGCGCTCCACAGTGTGTTTGATGTGGTTTCCAGAAGTCCTGAACTGCAGTCCCTGGCTACTCTTTCTGTCATCGGTAGACCTGCTGTCTCTTTAGCCTCCATTGACTCCTTTTAACCTTCTCCTACCTTCTTCACATTGAAGCAGCTGCTTTCCTTCCCGCTGCACATTTCTGCATGGAAATGATCTGATTCCCATTATTTGGTAGTAAACTGGATTTTGCTGTGGGCTGCATACACAAACGTACTCTTGCAAATGCAGTTTTGTTCTCTAGTCGAGCGTGCACTACATTGCTGAACATCTTCCAGGCTGTTTTCCAGGTACTGAAGAAAAACTAAAGAAGGCTACTATTTCCCTGTTGTAAATATAAATTAAGGAGGCTTAAATTTATGATTTGCTTTTTAAGTCATGAGCCTCTCCCAAGACTTTTACTTTTTCCATCCCAATAATATGTAAAGCTAGATCAAAGTTAATCAGCCCTGTTGAACCCATTTCTACGAGCGACCTCTACACGCTGTAATTTGAGTGATAGAAGAAGGGGGGGAGGTAGAGCCAGCAAGATAGTAGCTTCAAAGAGGGCTTTGTAGAGGACAGTCAGTGACCCTATATGGGCGCCTTTCCTGCATATACCAGCACGTTTAAAGGGAAACTGATAGGCAGGTGAAATATCTGCCACTTACAGAAAAGAGGCAGAGAGTAGGGAGGGCAGACAGGACAGAATGGATATGGATTGGGTCACAAGGCTGACGAGGCCTTCCTAAGGAAATGAATATTCCTTGCAAAGTACACTTGGTGACACTTAGGTCTAAGGACAAAACACAAGAGCAAAGGAAATCCATTCCTCACTTTTATTTGGCATACAAAAGCACTGCATCATAGTTTTATTTTTTCATCACATAACACCTTACACGCTGTATTGCCGGGTTTATGGTGACATTAGTACAAAGTATGCTGTGTTTTTTTTTTTTGACACCATCTATTGTATTATGATTTGTAGTACCAAGCAACCAATGTAGAAAAAACATTCTCCCATCTGTTTAATCTTCAGTGTATGTTTGAAACCGAAAAGTATAGGGATTAATCAATCGACTTTTTTCGTGCTCTTGATGTGTGTATGTATCCACTTTCACCCCACCAGCGGAGATACATATTATCATCGAGTGGACTTCCACTTTGTATCAGATGAAGGCGATGTGGTAGAGGCAGAGCTAAACATGCCCAGGGGGCTGGAGTGAAACCGGTGTCTCATTTTCAGGGGCAAACAAACACATACAGGGAGCAGACATGGCTGTCACATCTCCCTTAGCTCCCCTGTCACCCCTGAGGGCAGTGGGCAGGGGCAGCCTCTGCGCTGGTGGTGATGCCACGAAAATCTACATATACTCACGCAGGGACAGAAATACATGACCAGACATGCATGCACACACACACACACACACACACAAAAACACACACACACACACACATTTACAGTACATAGAAATAAATGCACAAGCATATGCTGCATCTGTTGCGGCTGCTGCACCAACTCTCTCAAATGAGGCAAAAATTCCTCTCTGTTGTTCAACTTTAACGTTCCTCTCGAGAGATCGTTTGACCTCCAAGCTGAAAAGCAGCAGATTTAGTCCACAAACCCGGCTCCATTTTTAACTTTCCCAGATTGATCAGTGATTGTGCTGGCGCCGAGCAGCTGTATAGCTTTACATCAGCGAGGAGGAGGTTTAGCGGTTTTCAATAGTATTTCAGGATATCCTTGCTGCTGCTGCTGCTGCTGCAGTTTTTGGCAGACTAACAGCTGCCACCAGCATTAGTGAACAGACACTTCTTAATGTTCCCCAGCCCTGGCCTCATGTGTCACATGGACTCTATCCAGCCCGACCCAGTTGCCGTTCACATTGGCCGGATCGGTCGAAAAACAGTGTGAGACCGGCAATTTACAATGTGCGTCAGACTGTCCTTTTCATTTCAGTTTCAGGTTGGCAACAATAGTGTGGCCGCCTCTGATGTTGCAGTGGCCTCTGTTTGCCCACAGAAGGCAAACACAGTGGAGAGACCTTACTAATTATATGCGATTTATTATCACACATGAAAAGTGATTTATTACTTTTTTTTTAACAGTCTCTGGACCAAGGGAAATTAGTTACATAGCCCTGTTGCTTATAATTTGACAACACTGCCTTGAATTCACTGAGATGTAAAATTAATTCTTGCAGTTGTTTTCAATGGGACTTTCATGTTTGCCTTGCTCACTGTTAAAAATCTGAGAAAAATACAAATGATTGGGCTTGGCTCAGTAACTTCATTGTGCAGGGAAAAGAAAGCCAAACTGGACGGGGTTCAGTGGTTTTAGGCCTTTTGAGGGTTTGTGTGTCAGGATTTATGTATTTAATTACACACTCATTCTACTAATGTAAGTGGAGAAAAAAGGAAAACGGATAAAAAGCCCCATCAAGCCTATAAGCTTGTAGTTTCCCTCTTACTGAAAGTTGGCCACCGCTGCTGTTTAGCTCCCCTTGAACTGGGCTAATACTTGTCTATTCCGATTAGGATTAGTATGTGTAGCATGGGCTCAGGGACCCGGGACTCGTAATCTAATAAATCAAGATAAAAAAGTCCGAGATTGGTGTACAGAGGGCTCGGATTTACTACTGGCCATCTCAGAGAAACAGGGATTAACACAGCATTTGGTGCTGTAGCTACACCCCCCCAAATCTATGCGTAGGGAGAGGGAGAGAGAGAGAGAGAGAGAGAGAGAGAGAGAGAGAGAGAGAGAGGCGTTGAGGGAAGGAAGAAGGAAGAAGACTTAAAGGGAGGGAGTGGAGGGGAAGGGCTGGCTCGGGCTTTATATTGCCTAACAGGCAGCAAGTTAAACTCACAGTGACAAGGTCAGGTTAGTCCTTGTACAAAAGGCTTTGTTCCATAGGCAGATTAAAGGTCTCTTTGACAGTTTTTACACTTTTGGATCATGTTGAACATGTTAGGAGTTAATCCTGTCTGTGAGGGGAAGAAGCCCTGTTGCCACACGAATTAGAGACAGGTGCAGACAATGGTGAGCATACTTTGTTCATTAAAGAGCTGCACACAAAACAACTAAACAATTTTCACATAATTGGTGATACTGATATTGCTTTTTCTGCTTATATTATACACAAGCCAGTTGTTGTTGTTTTTTTTTATAATTATTTTTACTTTTCGCAACATTTCTCTTGGCCCCATTAATAAATTCATGAAAAGAAGGCACCAGCAAATATCACATCACATGCTGTAAGAGTTTCTTACAAAGTACAGTGGGTGCAAGTAGAGTGTTACTGAGGGAGAAATGAGCTTCTTATTCACTGAGAGTGAAGCAGCTCCGAGCTGTTTGCTGAGATGATCTGATAAGAGGGTTGGTTTTCTGGTTTCAAGGCAAGTTGTTCATGTTCACAAACACTGATTTCAAAACCGTTTTATTTGAGCAAAACTAACAGGAGTTATAGATGTGTGATTTATTTATTTGTTAGCTGGATGGTTGTGTGGAAGGATGCTGGTTCTAACCAGGTCTAAGGACTTTTAGCTCTTCACGACCTGTTTTGGTCCAGTATGGATACAGCTAACGGCCAGTAGCTTGTCCCTGTTTGTCTCTAATGTGTTACAACGTTGTCATGTTTAGCATTTTTTTTTTTACAGGTGAGGAAAGAATCAAATCTTGATTCAGGATAAGCCATGTAATGAAATACCATAGATTATATGATGTACATTTTGGCTTGCTTGGATAGGTACGTACATATTGAGGAGCAGCCTGCAAACCGATGACTTGTTTTCCCCCTCAGCCCTGTCATATGATATTTTTAGTTTTGGTATCCTTCACACTTGGAGACGGTTGGTTTTGTTTACAAAGGTTGCGTTCACTGTTCGTGTCAGTAATACAAAGATGTATCAGTAGCAGTGTTATGTGGAGGTACATTATGTCACCGTCAACTGGGTTAGTTCATGCAATGTAACGTGTCCCCTCTTTTAAACAGTGACGTGGTTGTGAAGTTTTTATTCTTGAGATTGGTTATATTGTGTTATAGCAAATGAAGTGTTAGTAATACATGTTAAGTATCTGATGTATGTATAAGTAAACGCAAACAGTTCCAGGGCAGGTCAGAGTCTTTGTTCTCTTGCCTGATAAAACATTCAGATTTTTGTCTGAGATTTGAAGAGTTATGTTATCTGTCACAGTTATCTCCCCGGAGCAGCTCTTTTTCTGCTAAGCGTTTTTCTGAGAAACAAGACTAAAATATCTCCACCTGAAATATGAGCTCTTTCTATTTTCTCTCTGATGCCGGGGTTTCACACAAAGTTTTACATATCAAAAGTGGAATGTTCTTTCATCTGCTTGCGTGTCTTGTTAAGCAATATCAAACACAGGAAATTCTTTCTACATCCACATATAAAGGTTGAAAAATCCTAGCAACCCATCCCAGCTTGTGCAAAAGAGGCCTTTTCTTTCTTTCTGAGTGAACTGTTAGCAATATCACTGGGCAATTAGCAAGGAAACGAGAGAGAAATGGAGAAGCCAATTACTTCTGCGAGTTAGCTAAAGGCCATTTTAAACTGTGTGCCCATGACATAATAATGTTTATGGTAAATATTATAGTTGGAGACAGTGAGTGCATGGCGTGAGAGGAAAGGAAAAAAAGGCATCAATCTCAGATCGAGAATAATTTATTAAGATCTGAGATGCGGCAATTACGTGGAAAGGACCAAAAAGAAAAAAAAAAAAGAAGAAGCCAACTCTCCAGGAACCCCATACATGATTGCAATCTTGATTAAATCCCCCTGGATCTAATGAGTTGATTTTCTGCTGTTAATATTGCATTGGCTGATGATGGATTCGTTAAGATAATGGAACGAAGCTAAAATATAAATGACTCCCTGTCAAGGAGCAGATTTTCGTCATTTTCCGTCTGACACCTCCGCCGTGGGGATTTGGTGAGGCCTTTTTGTGTTTAGAACCATCAGGATCTGGAATACTAATTGCTCATGTGTGGACGCTTCTAATGCCTCTCCTCCTCTCTACACCCCCCCACCCCGCACACACACACACCCTCTCCCACCCCTCCCTATCGTCTTGGTAAATATCTGCTCCACATCTCTAGACAGAAACAAAGAGACAGAAGCGGCGTTCTTTCTTTAACGCCGGAGAAAGTCTCTCTGTTTTACTGCAGTGGAACCTCGACCCTGATGCAGCAACACTTTTCACATGACACACTTCATGTCTGTTTCTTTTCGACACCCCCATTTCAACTATCAAATCACAGAAAGAGGCCGGATATTTAACGCTACTGTGTATGACATAAAAACTGCCAACAAAAAGAAAACATGTAAGCAATAGGCTTCTCATATCGACCTGTGCTTTTGAGATAAATTAATAATGTGGTCTCCCTTTGGTGCCGTGCAGAGCAGCTGAGCCAGTCTCTCTCTGTTTTAAATGGTCTGTCACTTAGGTCAACTGGTGGAGTAAAATGTCCGATGCATAGAATATTGATCCCATATCACACACGAACCACAACACTACATGTATAATTTTTCTCTCAAGTGTGGCAGGAACCTAATGCAAAAAGCATTTGTAATAATCCAGTATTAAGCAATAGTGTGAATATGCTGAGATAATATGCTGTCGTTTGTAGCGGCTGGGCAGAGTGTCGTTAATCAAACAGGAAGTCCGAGTGTTCAGGTTCACACAGTTTTTAACGGCGATAAAACATCCAGAGGCACAACGCAGAAGTTCTCACTTGTGTAAATACGGAGGTTTTTCCACTGATACGTCTCAATAAAAAGCTGCAGTTTAGCGATCATTGAAAAATCACACACTTCGTGTAAATATAATTAATGTAAATACAGTTATGCTATTTGTAATTTCATGTAAAAAAAAAACAGTTTCTATCATTATTGTAATCACCATTGTTGTCAAGTTTCATGCTTGGCCTGACCTTTCTTTTGTGGTGATTATGATATTGTTCCTTTTTCTGTGAGATATTACCAGGGAACCCGTCTGATTGGGCCATCCCCAAGGGCCTTTTCTTCTGTGTGTCACTTTTTGTGTCCTTTAACATGGTTTCACTAAAAAGTCTTTTTTAATCAATCAAGAAGGAGGCAGAATATAGGCTTTGTCACGGCTGGGTCTGGGGTCGTGTGATGCCTGCTCTGCCCGGTGACAGGTCTTCAAAAGGGATAAAAAGGAATATTTTGGGGGGAAAACGGGGGTTTCCATGGCACCGGCACTTGTTGCGCATGGATCACCATTCTTTGGTTCCTCATGAGATTGAGGTTTCAAAGGGCTGGACAACAAAAATTAGGCGAGGAGGGGACAGCGGGACTGTGGAGGTAGCTGCCCTCAAGCCCCCGACTCTGTCCTCTCCTGGGGGAAAGGGAGAATAGGAGCCAGAAGTGACAGCACAAAAAGGGGCCTACTAGGTGCTGTCAAATATGCATGAGTAAATGGTCAGTTTCTCACTCTGCAGTGTGTTCAAGACGTCAGAATGAAACACGGACTAGAAGACACAAAGTACAGACCTATTCAGTGAGAAGTGTATTCTTGTTGCGGCTTCCACTTCATGTAATTAGAGGTTGTTTCATGTTGAATGAGGTCACGTAAACTTGTAAGTTTCTGAGTTTATGTGTGGGAAATGAAACCAGGAAACTCAGACAATAGATTGGCAGTCATTGCAGCAAAGAGGGTTATTATTTTAAACTGTTCTGTTCAGCTGAGCGCCTGTTTGTGTGTTCCTGTTATTTAAATTTGTAATAATTGAGAGAGTGGTGTATCAGTTTAGCTTGTTTACTAACTTTTAAAAGGAGACGTTACTGTATGCAGGTCTGATTTGTATTAACCCTGTTTATGGCATTGAAATGTGCATGCATGCATGCAGTCGTGTATTTCACACATAAATGGGTTTGAGTTATTTTCACTTATGTAGAAATGTTGTTCATCATTTATTACCTTTGTGCTCTACCTTAGTTTCCTCTCACAATTACGTATTCCTCTGTCTTTGCAAAGTGGCATCATGAGGTCAAGGTTTTTGCGTGTCAGGAGTCCTTTAAGCAATTTGCAATAATTTCCATAGCATCATCACTGCCACCTTCAATAACAAACAAGGTTACACACATGTGTTGCTCCTTACGCCCACGCATTCGGAGCTGAACATGTTTCAGTGGTGGAGGGGTTCAGTCGGTTCACACTCGGATAAAGAAGTCAAAAGCTCCAGATGCACCTTTAGCTGCAGGGAATGATCAATATTTAAGAATTTAAGTATTGTGTGAAGGAAGGGGTTGCATATCCCTGTTGTTCTTTAATGGGGGCTGGTAGTATTGAAATTTCAAAATATGGGGATGGGTGGAGCTGCATGCTTTTTTAACTTCTGTATTTTTTTATTTATTTATTTAGTTCTTTGAGGTTCTCAACAATGTGCTGGCAGTCTGTTTAAAAGGTTAAGGCAGTCGGGATATGTTCCTTGATGGGATTTTATCATGCTAGGCATGCTCTGTTTCCTGATGAATATATTAAAATTATTACTGTGCAAACAGAGTTTCTAATTACTGACCTGCTTGCCATTGTACTGTGCGTTCTGTATGCCCCCCCCCTTCTTCTCCATGCCTTGTTTATTTATCTGCACCAGTGAATACAGAATAGTCTATGCAATGTCATTTCCATCCACATGAAAATGATTTTGAAAATGCCAATCTTGCCTATTATACAGTGTAATTACTTGTCTGCTTTTTGATTTTATCATATCTGCAGCCAGTGGGAAGCTACTTGGAGAGGCTAAACATCTTAGCGGAGCTTGTCAGCTGATGAATTGCTGTGGAAAAAAAAAATACCCCAGTTTGCAAACGAAAGTGCTATCTGCCATATGTACAAAGTCAGTGATTGTAGTTTATTGATGGGTTTACCTACTGGGCACATGGACTTCTCTTGAAACCCAGACATTATATCAAGTGACAGTATATGCTGTCGTGTCACACTGGAGTATATAAGTTAGAGGTTACTAAGACAGTACTGACAGTACTTGTGTACAAGCAATTATAAGCCTCTGAACATAAAACTCAGCTCTATAGATAATAAATAATTGAGAGTCCCATGGAATACATTTTTCAAATGTATACTCTGTGAAGACGGTATGTAAAATATGGGAAGATGGAACCACCTTGATGCATTGTTATGTTATGAATGAGCATTTGTCTGCCACCTTTGTTTTCACTAAGCAGGTTTTTCAACTTACAAGGCCAAAAAAGTTCTTTTTCAAATTCTTTCTGTCTGTCACCGCCACCTCTGACACGCCACGCAACTATTGTTTTTGAATAGGTGCAAATACATATATATATATATGTGTGTGTGCGTTGGGAAAGTGTCACCCATTTTACTGTAGCATCTGCACTACATCATGGAAAAGGGCAACCCTGTTGTTTACTTGTCTGCCTGCAATGTTGCACAGGGGGTTGATCAGGGGAGTTGATAGGAGCTGCAATTTAAAAAGAGGACACTGCAGCTCTGAACAAAAACAATTAAAGGAAAATGAAAGACGGCCCCCAAGGGTTAAAAATAGAAAATTATCAACATGCATGCTGGAATCCACTACCCCCCA